>NC_067492.1:23186792-23293928 GCF_947179515.1 Apodemus sylvaticus | reverse complement strand
CCATCATGGAGATGTCCATTTCTTGAATGGATCCATGAAACAAACTGGGAGACTACGACCCAGTGAGGGCAGTGGTAGAGGAAAGGGTGGACTGCTGGCTGCTCCTCTCCAGGTGTGGCAGGACAGTCTTACCAACAGAGCCCAGCTCTGCTCCCGAAGGCAGCGTCTGGCTGGACAAGTGCCCCAAGACACCTGAGCACAGAGTCAGGAGCCCACAAAGGGAGAGCTGGGTAAGACTAAGAACAGAGGAGCATGGGATGTGGAGGGCCCTCTGGGTGGTTGGGGAAGGGTGGAGCGTGGACTGTAGGATATGGAAGAGATGGAAGGCAATAAGGAATCAGACATAGAAAGGAGAAGGCCTCGCTGGAAGAAGCCAGCCACATTCATGTGTAGAGGACTGTGAGCTGAGGTGGGGACGCTGGAAGCAGGAGCATTCGACAGTAAACTGAAGAATCTGGGGGAGATGAGCAGGCACAGGGTGCAGCCCGGCTGGTTTCTTCAGGCCTCGGCGAAGGAGAGCCTGAGTGCGGGCAGCAGGGCGGATGCTGCTCTCGGTTCAGGAGTCAGCCAGAGATGGAGGCTGTGGGACCACACTCCCTTGGGGACAGGATTGATAATAAGGGACCCTGAAAAGTAAAGAGAGCTGGCTATATGCTTATCCCAACCTTTGACAATACGAAAACGTGTCAGCCCTGTCAAGGCGTTAAAAGATTTTGCAAATCAAGTTTGATATGAAAACCATGCTGGCCAGCCTTAAAAGGTTCAGGATGGCATGGGTCAACATACTTGCCAACTAGTTTAAAACCCATGAGGTAAAGGGAGACCAAAAGAATAATGACAGAGCTGCAGAGGAGAAGCTGTCGGCCTTAGAACTGTCTCAGTACCAGACGGAGGAGGAAGGTGGAGGGGACATGTGGACTGTTCCGCACTGCGGTCATCTGTCTGCACACCTCCAGGCTCACAGCCTTCTACATGAGGCCAAGGGGGAGAGGACACAGCTCCACTCAGAACTTGATGGCTGACAGTGTCATGCAGGAGGCCTGGAGCAGCCCAGGGTGAGGCATCTGAGTGCCTTAGCTCCAACAGGCTCAGCGGAGTCAGTGTTCCCTTACTCCCAGCAGGCGCTGACCCAGTGCCTTCCTGCAGACTGGAACTGAGAATGAGAGAAACGTGCCAGGGCCATAGTCAGGCTCCCCTACCAAGCAGCCCCTCAGTCCAGTCTCACCGGCAGAAGAGCTGCTGCCCCTGGGGCAAGGAGCCCCACCTGCAGCAGGCCACCAAATGATGCGTCAGAAAACTAGACTCACTTAACGGTGGCTTTTAGATAGAGAACAAAAAGTCGACACAGTATTTCAGGCTCTGGAAGATAATGTGTAATGACCAAATTATCATGGTTTAAAACCTCCTCCAACTGCATCCAAATTAGCAGAAATAATTATGGTTCACTTTAATTAGTGACTATGAAGTGAAGCCAGGGGCTGGTGGGCAGAGAGCCTGGCATGACAGCTGCTGACACCCGGAAGGTGGCTGTCCCAGCCAATGAAGCCTCAGGGCGGAGTGTGGTCTTTGGCCTGGAGACCGGAGAGGCCTGCACTCTGGTCTGCTCTGGTCTCTGCCCTGTGTGAATAGAGATGTGGCTTGTTTCCTCTCCAGACAAGAAGCTCTGGATCCTGTCTGGGCCTCAACACACAGGTCACTCCTACTCTAAGATAAGTAAAAGTGACTCAGATCTGAGAAACTGGCCCGGATCGCTCAGCCTGAGCCCCTATGGTAGGGCTGGGGGCCCTGAAAAGCTTTGTCTGGCTCCTAATGCATCCCCTGAAGGGAGTGAGGATTTCCAGGGAATGAGGCTTGCGGGGGCTGTGGCCTACTTTGTCCTGTGGCTTCGGGACAGCTAGTGTGCAGCCCTCAGGCAGAGCAGTGGATACCTACCTTGAGAAACAGAGCTCCCTTAGAGGCCAGGGCGTCGAAGCTGCACCCGTTGGGGTAACAGTGATAGGCCACGTCCATGACAGGGTAGCGGCTGGCGAAGAAGAGACCGCTGTTGAGACATTTGAAATTGCAGCAACCATGGCAGCCATAGACCCCGACGTCATACAGGATGTACTCGAAGTAGCCATGCAGCTGCTCTTTCAACTTAGCAGCTGCACGCTTGTCAAACACCTCCTGCAGGCACAGGAAGTCCAGATTGGCCGGGAAGAAGGCTGAGACCTCATGGTCAAAGGCTTCATCAGGGTGGCGCCTCCTGCGGGCTGCTGCCTTCTTCACCACAGAGGTCTTATACAGCAGCTTGCTGTTAGCCCCTGGCTCTCCGCTGCCACCACTGTCTTGCCCAGCCCGTGCCTTCACCAAGGACTCCCTGGAGGCTGAGGGGCTGCCCAGGCTCCCAGAATCCCCATCCCGCTGATTGTGGTTGGGCGTCGGGCCCTTTGGGGTTCCACCAGCCCCATTCCTGGCTTGGCTCCCTGTCGTAGGGTCCTCAGCTTCCTGCGGCCGGCCTCCTTCCTCACCACTGATTCGCACAATGCAGCTGTCCTCGAGGCTTCCGTCAGCCTGTTCCCCAGAGGCTGGGCCGTTGGCAGCCTCCTCGCTGGGGTGATGCCCACCATCCCCCTTGTATTCCACAGAGGCTGTCCTCTTAATGCTCCCAGGAACAGCTCTGGCTCCATCGCTGCCCTGTGGTGACACCAGGCTGCTGAAGCTAGCCGCACTAATGGAGGTGTTGGTGGGAGAATCAATGTAGATTTTGATCTGAGGCCGAGCGGCCCCATTGCGGATTCTCTGCCCGATCTCTTTGGCCCGTGCTTGGGTGTTGAACACATTATTAAGCCTTGCAAGTGAGTCAGGGAGGAGGCAGACATTGGCTGTGGCAAAGCAAAAGCTTTTGCCAGCCCCTGTGCCCTTCCATTCACTAAGCAGGGCTGCTCCACCAGCTGGGCTTTTGTCTTCTAGCCGGGAGTAGGAGTAGGGCCGGCGGGCAGACTGCAGTGGAGACCAGAAGATGAACCCAAGGAAGGCAAAAGGCAGTGCAGCCACAAGCAGAGCCAGGTAGACCGGCGTGAAGAGTACCGTGCAGAGCAGCTGCAGGCAGCAGGGGTCATCTGCCCTCTGGCGCTTCTCATAGGTGGTGGGTATGAAGGAGGCCACCAGCCGGTCCACCAGCCAGTAACATGGGAAGATGAGGGCCCAGGACACAGCGTGGAGGGCGGACAGACAGCTATTAGGAAAGGGGGTCGTGTACAAAACCATTGCAGCTCGCTGGGCGCCGCAGCCGGCCCTACTACATGGTGTCCGTGGCAGCTGCAGCACTTTTCCAGGCAGGGGGAAAGGCAGGTGGAGGATGGAGACAGACAGGTCACCTCCTGGTGAGATGCGACTCTGGATGCTTAGTGGTAAGTATCCCACAGACAGTCATGGTCCGCTTCGAGGGGCCGTGCTGGGACACTGAAGCTTGTTGAAAACCTGTAGAGAAGAGTGAGGGAGTCCTTTACTGAATTAGGCTGTTCCAAAAACCAGGGAATCCGTTTCATGCGCGGTGTATGGGGCCAGCAGAATACCCCAGCTCATTCCATCCGCCTGTAGAGTTTTATTTTCTTGGAATAAACAGCTCAGTATATGACTGTCCCTAACTGGCTGTCTTGGTTCTGTAACTTAATTGCTTAAAAAATGGCTCATTTTCAGAAGGGCATAGCCTTATGGGTGCAAAGGAGCGTGTTAGGATCTGAGGGTGTGCCTGGCCTGACTGGCTAGAAGCAAGTGAAGCCCTCCGGGAGCCAGGCATGTGTTTAAAGTGGGCAGGCAGCGGCCTTGGTCAGAAGAGCTGCAAACATGTTTTTTAGTTCACCTTTTATCTAGTGCCAACTAGATCAGGAAAGACAAAAGGGGGCGAAAGTCAGAGGGCAGTGTGGCAGGCTGGGCAGGAGAGCAAGGAAGCCTCGTCCATCCACATGCAGCGCAGCCTGCTCTGGCCATGGCCTGGCCCTGGCTTCCTGAGTGACAGTGCCCTGGAAGAACCCCAGGCAGAGGGGACCCAGGCACAGACTGTGTGACCTGCTGAACAGTTGACCCAGTTATAGTGTCCCTGATAGTTCCCTAGACACTTGGAGAAGGTTCTTGGGATTGTGTGGGCCAAAGTTTTATTAAGTCTCCAGCTTGTGGTCCATGATGCAGCTTCAGGCAAAGCCAGCAGACACCTAAATACATCCATCCTTGGTCCCTGCCCCAGGCTGTACTGAGTCACACTAGTTCTGAGAGCAGGCCTGGCCACACCTAGAATAGGCTGACAGATATATTAATTGTACTGATTTTTTATGTCCATAAAGACAGGATTCTTGAGTTTATCCAGCCTCCGAGACCCACACTGCTCATCCTAGGGGGAACCCCTGAAAGCATGCTCTGTGTTGTGGTTACGAGACCCGCCAGGTAAGTTCATTACGTCTACACACTTCTGCCCCTGGCACCCCAGCAGGTCTGAAGCCAGACTCTCTCCTCATGCATCCTAGTCCTGCATTCTCTCCTTCCTGGGTCCTCTGTCACTAGAACTAGAATCCTAGATACCGTTTATACTGCCCTCCCTCCGTCCTCACGTCTCATCTGTCCCTCTGAAACATCTCAGGATGAGCAGAGGATCTTGCCACAATTCAACTTTATCAGCCTCCACCCTCTCTACACAGTGACTGGAGGGACACCACCTCAGCTGGCCTGCAGTCTCTGCAGCCTGTCACCTTGCTGTGTTCTCCTCCTACTCACTCTGACAGTGGTACCAGGACCTCACTCTGAAGATCTCTCACAGCCCTGCCTGTTCTCTCAGCATCTCCACACTAGCTCAGACACTAGCTTTCTAGGGAAGACTCTTCACCTCATGCCCAGGTGGCTTAGGCAGGGTCCTGGTGGGTGCTTGTCCCATAGAACAGTGGCCTGCAGCTTGCATTTCATGTACCTTAGGATATGCCTACCTCCCCAGCAGGGAAGGGGCTACACACGGGTCCCAGGTCAGGGCAAAAGTGGCAGGTGTCTCAGAGATAGGATAAATGAACTGAGGTCTAGCATGATGCTAATGCCAAAAAGGAGGCAGCTGTTTTCCCCTCTTCCTGCCAGGAGCCCTGTCAAGTGGGGATTTCTACACAGTTGTCAGTGGCCCAAGAGCCTGCAACTCTCTTCTTGACCCCTGTTATCTCCTCTGTACCCTTCAGGACTCAGCTGAGACTTCTCTTCAAGGGACCTGCCCAAGGCATTAAGTGACCACAGCCCCTCCCCACACCAGGCTATCACTTGGCCTAGAACTGGAGCGGTACCACGAAGATTAAGTCTGTCTGAGGCTAAGCCCTAGTTGTTGACCACTCTAATTGGGAATAACAGTAACAGATGCAGAAACAACCCAGTGAAGGAGTGAACACACTGACTCGAGTGCCCACTCATGTGAAGTCAGTCTCCCTGTAGTGAGGGCCAGGTTTGACCTGTGGGCCGCACAGATGACATATGGACAAAGGCTCAGAGAGGATGTCTGTTAGAACCCCCAGAAGCCTCTGCAGTGTCCACGAGGTGACTAAAGCATGCCTAGGAGTCAGGGTCTCCATCAAAGGCTTCCTGAGAATAATCGCCCATTCTGTCACCCTGTGCAGCTCAACCCTAATGCTGGGTAATCAGGCTGACATCAGCTCTTTTCTGGGACAGGGCTTTAGGAGACAAGGCAAAAGACTCCAATCTTTAGCTGCCCCTCGCTCCCTCCTTCTGGAAAAATCCTCTAGTCTGTAGTGATCTTTCTGCCAGTCCTAGGCTGGGCACAGGCATGCTTTCGGTCTCCATTTGCAGGGTAGGTGAAGGGGGGCGACTTGGGCTGGCAGCCCCAGGATCTCATGGCAGTAGCAGTGTTACACTGATTCTCTAACATGAGACAGCCTTGGGTCTCTTGGTCCTCCATGCAGCCACCCAGATCCAGCCACCCTGGGCCTCTTCTGCAGTGCCCTGAAAGGAGGACCCTTCTGGGTGCTGCCACTGCTCTGCCCTGCACTGGTTCCCCTCTACACCCAGAGGAGGCTGTACTACAGCAAACACAGAAGGGACTGCCATGGACGAGGCTGTTTCTAAAGCTCTAGATAATTATTTTGTCTCAGGGAAATGAAAGGAGGGTAAACAAACAGCACACATTAATTAGTCTGATCTACACTTTGCTCATGAAAGAGGAGCACTGCCGTTAAACACGAGAGGCTGGCAGCTTCCCAGGGGTTTCAAGTGCTCAAAGGAGTGGCCGTGGAAAGGTGTGGCTGTCCCAGGCAGGTGCTCGGCCACACCCTGCTTATCTTCCTTTTCCTTGTGTGTCCTGTCTAGGTGGGGTCAGGCACAGGTTCTGACTTTGGACACCGGCAGGGCCCCATTCTCCCCATCAGTCCCTTTTGTCTATTCCATGTCCTTGATCTGGTAGCTTTGAAGCAAGGCCTGTCATGGACATTCTTAAGGGGGCAGCAGGCTCCTCCACGGCCACGGATGCTGAGCTTCTGCACCTCAACCTCTTAGATAGGCTGGATCATTCAGGGTCTGTGCTGAGACCAACAGTCACCCTTGGGCTAGTCCCTTTGGAAATCCTATATTGTATCCAGGGTTACTAGAAGCCGCATCTCTTTCCCTCCATACTGTGGTCTATATAGCTGAGCTGCGTGCTCTCAGGCCCTCAGTCCTCAGGGCTTCTGGCAGTCCTTTTATGGGCTATGGGGTTGCCGGGCGGTGGTGGCGCACGCCTTTAATCCCAGCACTCTGGGAGGCAGAGAGAGGCAGATTTCTGAGTTTGAGGCCAGCCTGGTCTACAGAGTGAGTTCCAGGACAGCCAGGGCTACACAGAGAAACCCTGTCTCTGTGTTAAAAAACAAAAAAAAAACCCAACCAAACAAAAAAAGAGCTGTGGGGTTATGACTGGGAGGTCTATTGTGCCCCAAGGCAGGATCCCCGGAAGCCAGCTTCTCTGACCTAGATGTAGAGATCAGGCTTTCTCCTTTCACCTGAGTTTCTTAGTCTTGCACACAGCCTCGGAGTCAGGCTAACCCAAGTAACACCCAGGCGGTGCTGACCATTAAATAGGGGTAGCAGTGCCTACCTCAGGCTGCCATGAGGACCAGAGGGACCTGGCTGATGGCCTGGCCACTCCTGAGGCTACCCAGTGTGTCACACCTTCTCTCCCCAGTTAGTGCTTTCTGCATTGTTAAGGGGATGACCTGAGCTCACCCACAGGACTTGTAGGACCCTGACTGAACCAGAGTGGCCTTGGGGCTCTTCACAGGGGCCACTCCCACTGTTTGGGCCAAAGCCAAAGTCTTCACTAACTTGCCCCTCTCTTCGGCAGTGAAGACAGAGGGGACAGAGAGCTCTGTGGGTCACAGACAGATGCAAGTGAGAGAAGAACTTGGCCTAGGAAACCCAGAAAACCCTCAGTCCACGTGGGAGAGAAAAGGATGGACAGATGCTCTACGGGATCGTAAGACTCTAGTCCCATGCATTTCTGGGTCACAGCTTTGGTGTGGCCATTCATACAAATGTACCTGCCACACTGAAGGCACTTGACTCCTAGTTAGTAACCTGTGTGACTAGAGTGAGGGAAGGGCACTATGGCTGCTCAGAAGCCGGATTTAAACCAAGGTCTCGCCCTAGATAATTATGTGGGCCCAGGGCCTGATCTTCCCTCACCAGTGAAGGGAATCCTTAGAAATGGCCCTGTCTGGGCAAACTGGGCGGCATGACTGCTCTCATTGATCATCAAGTGACCAGGCCACAGACCTGCCAGCTGTGGAAGGTGGGCCTGGCTGGCACGGGGATGCACAGAATACACCTTCACAGCTCCAGGGAACCTGTGTGGATACTGACTGTGAATCTGGGTTTCTCTTGGCAGTGGGAAGGTGTGAAAGCCAGGTTGGTTCTGGGCAAAGCAAATCCTGACCCTGTGTGGAAGTGATGCCATCTCTGAGGGGGTCTTTGAACTTTGGAGAGCAGTAACTGCTCCATTTGGCATTGCCTGGGCTCTGTCCCTCGTTTTCTACAGTGTCTTCTGGCCCTCAGGCCTGCTGAGCCCTCTCTTTCTCACTATAAGCTTAGAGTCTTGGAGCAAAATATCCTACAAATCTTTGAGTCTAAACAGGAGCTGGACCAAGCCCCAGGTTCCAAAAGAAAGGTCTGTGGATCACTCCAATCCAATTACCAGAATGTGCCTGCATTCACCAGCGGCTGTGAGATCAGGCCAGCCCATTCTGCCTAGATGCTGCCGTGGAGAAGTTGGCATGGCAACGTGAGCTCTGAGCTGCTAAAACTTGGAGTCAGCTCATTGCTAGGAGGACAGAAAGACTGATGAGAGACAGATGCTTTTCTGGATTGGGGGAAGGGTTGGAAAGGCTATAACCCAAATAGAACTGGTGTTTGGGGTCTAGCAGTGACCCCCCCCACAGACAGGATGCCTGTTCATACCTCTCAGTCTAAAGTGGCCAGCTCCACCAGACATCCTCCTGCCCTGCTTCACCTCCCTGCCAGTGGCAGACACTGCCCTGTCCCACCTCAAGGTGACATAACAGCCAGCCACACCATAGAGGCACCATAGTCCCCTGACATCCCCGACAACTCAATGTTTTCTGGAACTCCTAACAGACCTCTTAGGACATAAGTCTACATTTTCTCTGAGATGGATGACCACACTGAGAGCCTGCAGCTTCTAGAACCTTCCTTGAGAATGAATCCAGCCCAGAGGAAAACAGGCCTGAAGGCTAGAATGGAGAGGCCAAGTATGCACAACACACTTGAGCTCTAATCTCTCTGCCTGAAGCCACACAGCCTGCAGACTTTCTAATTAGTGAGTCAGCAAATCCCCCAGACTTTGCTCTGGTCTCTCTTGACTGTTTCTGTCACTCACCGCTAAAGACACTTTGTTTTATCTATGTACACCAGATATGTGATTTTTCTAAAGCTAAGTTTTTCTCAGATGTGCACAACTCCTATGCTGCCCCTAGCTGTGCACTGGGCAGAATAGAGCTGTCCTCCTGAGTCAAGGAGCCCTACAGGTCTGCCTGCTTCAAGGCATCCTTGCAGCCAGCTAGCACTCAGCTTGCAATCACAAGCTCTGTGACCAGGTATGTGGAGTCATGGTGGATGTCAGACAGGTGACTGAGGGATGCTCTGGGCCTTAGTTTCCTTTTGTATTCTATGTAGATGGAAATTCCTTGGGCTAGGTCAGCAGTTCTCAACATTCCTAATGTTTTTTTTGGGGGGGGGAGGGGTTGGGGGTTTTTTTTGTTTGTTTTTTGGATTTTGGTTTTTTCAAGACAGGGTTTCTTTGTAGCCCTGGCTGTCCTGGAACTCACTCTGTAGACCAGGCTGGCCTCGAATTTAGAAATCTGCCTGCCTCTGCCTCCCAGAGTGCTGGGATTGCGGGTGTGCGCCACCACCGCCCAGCCATAATGTTGTGGCTCTTTAATACAGTTCCTCATATTGCAGAACCCCCATCCATAAAATTATTTTCATTGCTACTTCATAACTGTAATTATGCTGTTATGAATCATAATGTAATCCTGATATGTAGGGTATCTGACATGTGACCCCTGTGAAAGGGACATTTGACACCCCCCTCCAAAGGAATCGTGACTCACAAGTTGAGAACCACTGGGCTAGCTGAAAGTGGCAAGCACTTACTTAGTGCAGAGCCTGCCTTGCTTCTGTGTTATCACAGCACTACTATAACTGTTTCCCTTGCCTTGAAGAGCTGGGCTGTAGTGCCTGCTTAGCATCTTTGATGCCCTGAGCATAGTTTTGAGCACAAAACAAAACAAGAAGAAAAGAAAAAAAAAAGGCTCAGGATACATACAGAAGCTTCAAAGTTATCTTATGAGGTGGGTTGGTCTTACAGAAGGGTACCCGCTCTCCTGAAAGATGGGGGCCAGGACACTGTGGGAGATGGGCAGGCATGACTTCTGGCAGAGCTGAATTAGAGCTGACTGTTCTGAGCTGCTTGGATAAGCCAAAGTCATAGGCTTCTGTGGAAGCCAAGTGCAGGCCAAGGGTCCATAAATTTTTCAAAAAGAAACTTTCCATGGGAGCTGTAACTTCACCATGTGACTTCTGAGAGAAGGAATGGGAAGGGAACGGCTCTCAAGTGTTCTTTCCACTGGCCAACCTGGGCATTTCCACGGCAGAATTCGGAAAGCCCAGATGAAGCCAACTAGTGTGTGCTTGGAAAGCAAATCAAGCTAGCTTCTGTGCAGGGGGTGCAGGGTGCTCAGCCAGTCTGGCCACCCGGTCTTCACTGCTTCCCATTCCAGATTTTTTCATTGGTGCCTACAGAGGGCACTGCTAGGGAAGCTGGGATGTAGCTGGGTCCTAGGTCCTTGCCTGCACCTCCTCTCATTCCCAAGGTTCCTGACATGGGTAGGAACCTTCCTACACTAGACCCATTGCAGAAAGTTGGCTGAAGCAGAAGCCGTGGGACTTCTACCAGTCCTGTGTCCTTGTGAAGGCTGAGACCAGTATAGTAGAAAAGACTTGGGGTGAAGTCTTTTTCGGTGATGAGGATGGGCTCTGAGACCACCCAGCTCATAGGCCTTCCCCCACTAGGCCTCAGTGGGCAGAACTGGAGCAGACCTGGTTCAGGGGCAATAGCTGAGCATGTAGCTAGGCCTGAGCCTGTGTGCTCTAGAGTTCTGAGCTCCCAGATGCTGCTGAGGCATGGGTCTGAGTCCCAATAGGGACTTTTGGAATGCCCTAGCAGGCCATGTTACTGTCTTCAGTGAGTTCTAAGGAACCCAGTGTGTAAGAGGAGCTACCTAGCTGGTCCACTGCCAAGGAAATGCCAGCATGCCCGCCTTGTACCAGGAGTCTCTTTTCAGGCACAGTGACAAGAGTAGTCTCCAATCTCCCAGACCAGGTTGCTGAGACCTCTCTCAGCAGAGTTCCGGATCTCTGACACAAAGGCTGT
Organism: Apodemus sylvaticus; assembly: GCF_947179515.1. Lineage (NCBI taxonomy): Eukaryota > Metazoa > Chordata > Mammalia > Rodentia > Muridae > Apodemus > Apodemus sylvaticus. Next base: position 23,282,989 of record NC_067492.1, on the reverse strand, counting down.
TATCAACGGTTTGAGAGCCAAACAAGCCAAAGAATAGACTTTGCTTCTGAAGAAACAGCAACATGTTTTCTGTAGGAGGAGGAGATTTGCTGACATTCTTCTGAAGGATCATTCCATATCCAGCCCAGAATTTTCTATGCCAAAAACATTTAACAAATTGCCTCCCAGTGAATGTATGCAGCGATTAACCAGTAAGCAAATTAAATCAGTTATGCAGCACACCAGCAATCTTCCTACAGGCCCAGGCAGATGAGTCTGGGTTTTCTAGACTGAGATCAGGTGTCTCTCTCTGCTGAGGGTCAAAGACTTTTGTCTCAGGCCCTTTCAAAGACTTCTGACCTCTGGCCACTGTTATATTCAGAGACTCCTTCTGCACTTGCCAGTATAGAAGTCCTTGACTCCAAGAGAACCAGCCATATTCCCTTGCCTTAAGAGGATGCACAGAACAGCCAAGGGCCACTTGCATAGGACCCATGTGTGAGGCTGCTCAGCGCCCCAGTCTGTACCCCTGCAAGGGAGCTGGGGGCTGCTGGAGGCTGTTAAGACTGCAAGCCAGTCATTTGCCCACATCAAAATGGAGAGGAGCTTGTGGGGTTCTGTGGTTCTTCTGTGTGCCACTTTCCCCATCCTCAACACCAAGAGGCTTCAGGGGCTCTGGGTTTCAACTATGTCAACTGGTTATCTGGTCAACTCACGGTGGCAGTGACTCTGTCCATATCTGCTTTTGGTTGTTGAGCTCTGTACTTCATTTTTTTTGTATGTGTGTGTGTGTGTGTGTGTGTGTGTGTGTGTGTGCTTTACCTGTGTGGGTGTGCTTGCCCATCACTGTAGGTATGGAGGCCAGAGGCTGATATCATTTCTTCCTCAATCATTTCTTATTTTTTGGGATAAAGAACCTGGAATTCCCAGTTCTGGCCAGGCTGGCTGGCTGGTGAGTGCACAGACCTGCTGTTTCTGTCCCCCAGCACTGGAGTTACAGCTGTGTGCGGCCATTCCTGGTTTTATGTGATGTACTGGCTAGTTTTATGTCAACTTGGCACAAGCTAGAAGCATCTGAGAAGAGGGAGTCCTAATTGAGAAAATGCTTCCATAAGATTGGCCCATGGGGGAGCTGGAGAGATGGCTCAGGTCCTTCCAGAGGACCTGAGTTCAATTCCCAGCAACCACATGGTGGTTCACCACCACTGTAATGGGATCCGGTGCACTCTCCTGGTGTGTCTGAAGACAGCTACAGTATACATAAATAAATCTTTAAAAAAAAGAAAAAAGTAAAAGAGCCGTAGACAAGACTGCAGGGCATTTTCTTAATTGATACAATTGATGGGGGAAGAGGCCAGCCCATCATGGGTTGTGACACCCCTGCAGCTGGCGGTTCTGGATTCTATAAGAAAGCAGGCTGAGCAAGCCACAAGAAGCAAGCCAGTAAGCAATACTTCATTGCTTCTGCATCAGTTCATGCCTCAAAATGTCCCATGTAAGGCCACCTGACAACCCCAGCTGAGATCTTGCCTGGGCCTCCCTCCATGCACTGTGATCAGGATAGGTAGGCCTAAGAAACCCTCCCCTCCCCAAGTTGCTTCTGGTCAGGGTGTTCTACCCCAGCAACACTAACTCCAAATTCAGGCCTCATGCTGGCACAGCAGTCATGTTAAACACTGAGCCACTACCCTAGCCCTGCTTGCTTTTTGAGACGGTTTCACTGTAGCCCTGGCTATCCTGGAACTCACTCAGTAGATGAGGCTACCCTCAAACTCACAGAAATCTGCCTGCCTCTGCTGCCTTAGTGCTGGGATTAAAGGCATGCACCACCACCACTCTATTCGAGACTGGGTTTTGATGTTCTAGAATATTATTATGTAGCCCAGGCTGGCCTCCAGCTCACAGTCCTTTTGCCTCCTGATGAGTACTTCTGACAGAGTGTAGGGGCTCTTGGCTCTGACTGCAGCAGTTCTATGCACGCAGATTGCCAGTGTGAATGAAATACATTGTAAACAGGGATGGGCATGCACTACTTTGGTCACAGTCTGAGAAGACATTTTCCTTTGTCCAGACAACTCTCCAAGGTTGCATTTCCTAGTCCCCTGTGAGACAGAGTACTTAACAACAGGTGTCAGAACTTCCATAGAGTTCTCTCCTTCTGCCACATGGGCCTATAGTGTTTGAGATTACAGCTACTCCATCAGCCAGGGTCCCAGACTATCATACCACTATGTAACTGGACTAATAAAGCATCTTTAATTTTTAGATAGGATTTTGTATATCCTGCTCTGGCTTTGACCTCACTATGTAGCCAAGGATGACCTCAAACTTCTGATCTTACTTCAACCTCTCAGATATTGGGATTTCAGGCATGAGACACCACAGTCTGTTTATATAACGGTAGGGAATGAACCCAGGTCTTCATGTCTGTTAGATCAGCATTCTACCTTTGAGCAGCTATATCTGCAATCCCAGACAGCTTCTGATTATAACCACAGCATTGGCCATCCCATTTTGATCAGCAGAGGAAGGCAAGGTTTTCCATATAATCAGTCTCCAGGCTTGACACCAGAATGCAGCCTTAATGAATGGCTTTGGTTTCCACAACTTCATCCAGATCTACCTCTCGACCCCACTTTCTTCATCCCCATTTCAGTAATGATAGTAATGTCCCTCTGCTCAGACTCCAGGCTAGGAGGAGGCTCGCTGTTCACGCATCTCTTCACTGTCCACTACTGCTTTGTGCCTAGATCCTCTGGGACCATGAGGCACTGGGACTTTTAAGCCTTAAGCTTTTCATTTTTAATGGAGACTTTCTCCTCAGGGAGAAACAGTTTGACGCCAGTAGACAGTAAATCCACAGACACAGAGAAGAAGATCTATGTGAATGGATAAAAATCTCTGAGAGGTTCATCTAGGGGCCAGCAGGGTCTGCAGAAGACAGGCAGGATCAGGTCCTCACAGGTGGGTCCATGTTGAGAAGAGTCAAGAGCAATGCTTGGAGCCAGAGCCAAGATGCTGGGTGTAGCCAGATACTGCGGCATGGCCAGATACTGCGGGGTTAGTACTGTTGGATAGTAGACGGCCAAGGCAGAGAAGTTAAACAAGGAACTTGGGAGCCAGAGTCAGATATGATTTCTCTGGGTGTTTAATGAGAAATGCTGGTGACCATGGAAAGTGCAGGTGTCCTCTGGAGGGTGTGGGGACAGGAGGGTGCTGGGTATTGGTCAGGGCAAACAGTGAACAAGGAAGAAGACATAAGAGAGATGGTGGCCACCCCCTTAGTGACCACAGTGACTGCTTACAGGCAGGAAGGAAACAGACACAGGGAAAACGGGCTCTGGAATGTGGGCATGAGAGCATGCTTCTGTCCCCCTAAGTGATTTGTTTGCCTCGTTTTTACTTTTTATTTTATGTGTATGTGTGTCTTGCCTACATGTATGTCTGTATGCAGTATACATGTCTGATGCCTTGGAGACCAGAAGGGGCATTGGATCTCTGAAACTGAAGTTACAGATAGTCACGAGCTGCCTTGTGGGGTGCTGGGAAGTAAACCCAGATCCTTTGGCAGAGTAACCAATCTTAACTGCTGAGGCAGCTCTCCAAGCCCTGGTTTGTTTAAAGATAGTACACCCACCATGTAGCTCGGGCTACCTACATAACCATTCACAGTAAACTGGTGCTTTCTGGAACCTGCCCTCTAGCTGGCTGAGGGAGTGATTGACAGACCAGCTTGAGGCAGCACTCCTGTCCATACAGAAGAGGTGGGCAGTGTATCTGGGTGGACTTGCTGTTAAGTTTTGAAAAGAAAATCTCTGTAAAGACATCAGCACTAATGAAAACACAGTTCATGCAGTTTGGGTCAGAATTGCTTTAAGAAATAATCCCAGTAGGCTGGGTGTAGTGATAAACACAATCTCAGTGCAGTAAAAATTAGATTCAGGGGCTGGGGATGTGGCCCAGCAGTTGAGTGCTTGGCATGTTCAAGACCTTGCTCAGGTAGCAGAAGGAGAGAGGAGAGAGGAAGAAAGGACTAAATGCAGAGCATTCAGCCCCTTGATTTCTGTTTCCTTATTTTCTGCCCCTGGCCCTTTGTCACTGTGCTCCTAGTCCTCTCCCTGCTCACAACTGTCTCTTCTCAGAGCTCTTTGATGCTGCCCTACCTCTTAATGCCAAACTCCCCCACCCCTCAAACCCCTCAGGTAATTCCTCATGGGATATCTGTTCCTAAGTGACAGCCAGCACAGGTGCCTCATGACCTTTGACCCCATGTGTTTGACAAGTTCCCTTCAGTTTCACTATTCCTCTTGTTTTCCCAACACCAGCTCTGTCTCTCAGGGGGTCACGGAGCAACAGTCCTCTTCCATACCCTGCCTCTTCTTGGTAGCCCGCAGCTCTGCCTCTGGAGCTGCATTTGCACAGCCATGGCCAGCTGCCTGGTCCTCTCCTACCACAGGTTACAGCAGCCTCCCCTGACTTCCCTAACTACAGTAGACGACACTGACACTGCTTCCTCTGAAGCCCTTCAGTAGCTCTTGCTGGTGTTCCAGCCATGCAGGGGAAGCCTGGCTCTGCCCAGCAGCCTGACTTCTGTTTCCTACTCCTGGAGCCCCAGGAGCTCAGACCTGAGCACTTTCCCATGATGCCTTTGCAGGTACAGTTGCCTCACCCTCATCTGTGCCGAAGGACGTGGCTTCAGCAGAGGTCAGCTTCCAGAGCACAGTGATGGTCCCCTGTCAGGTCTCAGCCAGTCCCCACCTCAGGCTCTCAAGATCACTGTGGACCTTTGATCCGCCTAAAGCAAACATACCTGTCCTGGCAGTTTGTTGTTTTTGTGCAACTTTGCAGTCTGTATACCAGAAAGGTGAGCAGTCCCTGTCACATAGACTTGACCAAAGGGCAACGGGATGGAGCAGTCTTGAGAGCAAGAGAAGGGCAAGATGGATGGTGACACAGGACCAGGGCAAAGGGCAGAGAAACAGGAATTGAGCAACTGAAAGCCCTTATTGAATTCCCTCCCAGCCCCCCACCTCCTGGATTCCTCCCTGTCCTTCTTTTCTGACTGGGGGCTCGGGCTATGTCAGCACATTCTATACTTTCGAGAAGTGGGGTCTGGTAGGTTGTTTCTCAGGACAAGGACCTTGCCCACACACGTTCTTCCATTCCTCCCAGAGAAAGAAGGCACTTTTTCCTGATTCTGAAGCTGATGAGGAGCGAGGTCACTGCCCCTCCGCTGCCCACAGACCTTCAGTGTTTAATTCTATCATCTGCCCCTAGCTATCTGGCCAGTAGAAAAGTAACAGGAAGCCTGCTACCTGCCTGACAGGTGGCAACCCTGTGCACCCTGAACCTTGAACCATGGCCAGAATGACTTCAGCTCTTCGGAGTCAACCTGCAGTCACTCAGGACCTCACTCAGACTTCTTCCCCTTCCCTTCCTTTCTCTCTGTATGTTGAGACTGGGCACAGTAAAGACATGAAGGAGACTGGAAATGACCAGAGAAAGCAGAAACACTGATCTGCCCTTTGGGGCCATGTTTATAGTTGTCAAGCACCTTCAGAGAATGTGTTCTTATCACTAAGGGTACCTTCAGTACCCCAGTCACCCTAAATGGGTACAGCTGACCCCACTGTACAGATGAGGAAACTGATTCAGAGAAATAAATGGCACTTCCTGAGAGGTTCAGCTGAATCATGTGACTCCAATTTCCCTTCTCTCTGCTTCTCTCACAAAGGCTGAGTATAAATGATCAGCAAACATCTTCAGGCCCACTCCGTGCTGGTGACCTTACATCCAGCTGGAGTCCTGGGGAGAAACAGCATCGGTGCTAACCTGTCTGCCCTGTCCTCCTTATGCGCTTTGTTTTATTCTCCTAAAGGTTCCGTGTCACCGTCTGGGCCCCTGGTGTAGTCTCTGGTGAGCCTTCTCCCTTCCTGTGGGTCCCTGCCTCATCATGTCCACTTACATTCTTCTCATACAGTCACCACAACCTAAATCCCCTTGCTCCTGACCTGGTGGCCATCTGTGGTATCTGGGAAGGGCTCTTGCAGTGCTCTTGCTGCCTGACTCTCGGCTCCAGGGATCACTGTGTGTCCCTAGTGTCCACTTTATCCCCGGAGCCCGAGTGCTCAGTGGTGGGATTCTCTCTCTGGTAGGATTTCGAGAAATGAGTCAACTTTAAAGCTTCTGATAAATATTGCCAAACTGTTTTCTACCAGTGTCAGTTCACTGATCTTGTTTGAGAACGATTATTTCACAATACCTTTACCAATTCTGTGTTTTAGAGTAAAAACATTGTTATTTAACAGTTTGGTGGGCAGTGATATCTTGTTCCTCTCCCCTCAAGTGCTTTTCTTCACACTCTGCGCAGGTGTGGAAATGCGGCCACCCCTCCTTCACACTGTCACTGCCCTCCATGGGAGGGCAATTTCTGTGTAGATTCTACCCCAGAGCCATCAACTTCAAACTTTTTTTGTTTGTTTGTTTGTTTCTTGTTTTTTTTCTTGTTGTTTTTGGATTTTTTTTTTTTTTGAGACAGGGTTTCTCTGTGTAACCCTAGCTGTCCTGGAACTCACTTTGTAGACCAGGCTGGCCTCGAACTCAGAAATTCGCCTGCCTCTGCCTCCAGAGTGCAGAGATTACAGGCGTGCAGCACCACTGCCCGCCTAAGTTCAAACTTTTTAAGGAAGCAACAGAAGTTTGTTTGTTTTTTTTAACTGATTTCACCTAGCACCTCTTTATATAAAAATATTAACACATAACCCATTGTTAAGCATGATCACTATAAGCTCCAGGTCAGTCTGGGCTACATATTGAGACCCTGTCTAAAAGCCCAAAAGTAAAGAGAAAAAGCAGTAACCCAAAGCAAAACAAGTACCCTGGAGGCATGTTCTAGAGTCCACTCCCTGGAGTTCCAGAAGTCTGTCTTACCTGTGGAGGGGCCACTTAGGCCTCGTGTCCTTGCCTCTGGAGACAAGAGGTCCAGGCAGTCAGGACGATGAGCCATTCACAGTGGTGACTGGAACAAGACAGCCACACAGGCTGGGTACAAAGACCTCACCTGGAGGTGCTACCACACCCTCACTGCCACCAGGACTTGGGTGTGAGGTCTGACTATCCTAACAGAAGTGCAGCCAGAGGGGATGAAGGCGGGGTTTAGGCAACAGAAAGTGAGGAAGATTGGCAGGTGGGAAGGGCTCCAGGTGAGATGGATGGCCCTTCCACGTGGGCTGCTGCACCCAGGCAGGCCCTTGGTGTGCAGGTTGAAAGGGGCGCAGCAAAGAGGCAAATTCAGAGAGTTGACCTGGTAAGTGAAGCAATCAGTACCCTCTCTGGAAGCTTTGGGTAATCTCTGCCTCCCACAGATCTGAGGTGTGGAGGGGCAAGGAGCAGGAGTGCGCTGAAGGCGAACTTGATCAGGAAGGGGTTGGTGGCCACCTTGGCTGGAGTTCAGGAAGAAAAAAAAGAGTTGCAAGGAAGAACCAGAGGGATTTGTAGCAGTTAAGAGAGGAAGATGGACATATCAGCAGAAGGGGAGTTGAGCTGGTACAGGACTTCGGAGAGTACAGTTGGGAGGGTGTCCTGTGAGTGGAGGCCTTTGGACAGAATGCTACAGCCTACCTATAACACCTCAGCTTTCCCAGGCCAGGGACCGGACCGTGGCCCCATGCCCTAAGGAAGGTGTCCTCTTTCTTTTATAGGTCTTGGCCCTCTAGCTCTGCCCTGGCCTCATGTGAGAGCCACGCCCCCGAATCGCTTGGCTGTCGCCACCTATGTCTTGATCGCGATCTGTCAAGCTCATCTTGTACTCAACATAGCAAGAGAAGCTCTCCTTTTGTCTTTCTTCTCCACCTCCATTGTTTTGCACTGTCTTAAGTACTCGTATCATCTGCACAACCTGAGAAGGGTTACCACATTTCCTGTCACTGAATGAATCTGAAATCAGAGACTGAATTCATCTTTTCTTGGAAGCACTGGTCCGAATGTCTTAGCTTAGCTCCCCCTGGTTAAGATAGAAGCTCCAGGGAAAACTTGGGTCTTCTCCAGATATCTGTCCAACTGGTAAAAGTCTTGAGCAAGTCTCTTAATCTTTGAGCCTCCATCACCCCTCCCCTGGAGGGATGATGCAGGATCTTGGCTCCCCATGACTGGCATCAAAGGAACATCACGGCTTTCCCATTCCAGAACAGGGTGGGAAGAAAGAAGCCTATAGTTCCAGGTTCTAGTCAAGGTGACTCTGGATTCTCCAGAGGCCCTAGTTCCATGTGGTACCCTGGCCTTTTCTGTCAGAGAGAAGATCCGACCCCACCCCCATCCTCAGGACTCCAGCCAAGTGGAAACTGAGAGGGTAACTTGCTGCCCCAGCCTCTTGAAGGAGACCCTGATCCCTAGCCTTGGAATCCTGCCTTCTTACCCTTGACAGGTGGGTGATTCAAGAACAAAGGCTAGCAAACCTCTGTAAGTGAACTTAAAGGAGACAGGCCCCACCTCACCTACGTGAGCCCGTGTGACTGTCAGCCTCCACTGCCCTTTGGGCAGTTCTTCCCAAGGTGGCAAGGCAGTCAGGACCTGAGAGGAGATGAGCAAACCACAGTGGTGACCAGAACAGTCTCTGGACTCAAGACCGCCACAGTGGGAGGCGCTCACTCCTGTCTCTCAGAACTATGTCGGTCAGGCAGTCTTTGGCCTCCTGTGATTTACCAAACTGTCCCTCCACCGATTGCATAGCTCCTTCGCTCCCAAAATTCCGTGCATGTATTTTCCAAGTAGAACTAAATGACAAGAATTGGTTCTAGGGAGGACTTTCTGAAGGGAAATGAAATCTTGGCAACCTTGACATTTATAGGCCCCCCTTTTCAAAGAAAAGGAAACTCTATGAGATAATTGATATTCTGAGCCAGACCTCGTTTTGAAATGTGTTCTCCCCGGCCTGTTCACAAACTACACCCTTTCTTCCTCTTTGAAAATAGGGTCATATCAAGTCAGGTAATAGAAATGGGAACAATCCAATCACAGCCTCCCTCTCCCAACAGACTCCCAGGTAGGGGCAGAATCAGTTCTTGCCCCACCCCCCCTCAACAACATCATTTAGTACACACCGGTTGGAAATGGCATCTGTTGGAAGTGGTGAAACAGAAGGACCTTTCATCCCTGGGTGAGCGGAGCAGGCTGCACTACTCTCTTGGTTCTGGAAGCTGGCTGTGTCTGGCTGGCAGTCAGGGCCTCTAGCTTAAATAGGCAGCTGTAGCGGGGCAGGGCAGGACTGGGGGGGGGGGGCATGGAAAGAGGGCCATTTACCCAGCACAGCAAAGCAGTGGCCTAGGAGCCAGCAGCGGTCTAGACATGCGCCTGCCTGCCTGTCCACCAGGTGGCCTGGAGCCCACAGGCCCTCAGACCACAGACCAGTACCTGAGGTGACCCTTGATGGATTTGTAGTTCTAAGTGAGCCTACGGTCCCTGGAGGCTCCAAGTGCGGTCAGGATGCCTCCGCCTCTCCAGGATAACAAACCAACTGGAGCTGGATGGGCTGTTCCCTAGAATCACTCCAGCTCAGGCTGGGTACCTCTCCCAAGCATCAGTTTGTACTTTTTTGAAACAAAGGTAACTCTAACTTCATGCCTGCAGAAATGATGCCCTCAGCACCAAAGCAAGGAGAAAGGCAGCCTGGATGTGTATTTGGTTGAGGCTGTGGGGACTCAGTGTGCAGAAGTGCCCAGAGCAACTGGTAGAAAAATGCTAGAGAGGTATCCCTTTCACACCTCAGCAGTGTCTAAGAACTCTGTGGGGACCCAAGTGTCCCCTTGGCTGATCCAGTCTGATCTTCTGATGAGTTGAGGCAGTACCCCACTGCAGTGACTGGAGGCCAGACCATCGGCTTGCAGGAAATTAAGACAAAGCAGTAGCTCATTTGTTATTTTATGTTGGTAAAATTTCTACCCTTAAAAGGACAAGTACATTTGTTAATAATTGGAGTCACATATAAGAACTCTTCCTTGAGCCAGGTGTGGTGGCGCACGCCTGTAATCCCAGCACTTGGGAGGCAGAGGCAGGCAGATTTCTGAGTTTGAGGCCAGCCTGGTCTACAGAGTGAGTTCCAGGACAGCCAGGACTACACAGAGAAACCCTGTCTCAAAAAACCAAAAAAAAAAAAAAAAAAAAAAAAAAAAAAAATTGAGTTAGAAAATACTAACTTGTCAAAAAGTAGCAACTCAGAGGTCCTGGGTTTCTTAGTGAAATCAGGAAGATAAATCAGCTTTGCCATAAGCAGTGATGGAGAAGCTGAGGTTACATTGTACACACACTTACCTGCTCATCATTCATTGTCCTGGGTATTTGGGTCTAGAGCCCTTTGAGGTGCTTTCAGGCAGCCACGGAAAGAACATGTATTTCAGAGCTCAGTTTGGGTTCAGATCTGACTCTGAGTAATTCTGGACTTTCACTTAACCTCTCTGGGACATCCTTGGGTTTCTGTCCCTTTGCAAGGTTGTTGAGAGAATGAAAAGAGATGCTATGATATTAGAAATGCTCGATAGGTATCCAGTGATCTGTTGTCTGTTTTGTAAAGAATTCCACATGGACTGTTGGGGGTGATGTGGGCAGGAAGGCCAATATGGGAGAGGAAGCAGGAGACATCAGAACAAAGAGTGGTCACATACATGGGGGACATCTAAGACCAGATGTGTCCCTCTCCCTAAGTATATAGGTTGAAGTCCTAGCTCTCCAGTGTGACAGTAACTGAAGGCGGGGCTTGTAAGGAAGTAATTACAGTTTAATGAGATCATACGGGTAGGGCCCTGATCAGATAAGATTAGTGTTTCTCTCTCTCTCTCTCTCTCTCTCTCTCTCTCTCTCTCTCTCTCTCTCTCCTTCCTCTTCTTTCTCCTCCTCCTCCTCCTCCTCCTCCTCCTCCTCCTCCTCCTCCTCCTCCTCGAGGACTCCTTCCTTCCTTCCTTCCCAAACTACACCCTTTCTCCTTCCCTTCCCGTTTCTTCCCTTCCCTTCCTTTCCTTTCCTCCCTCCTTCCCTCTCTTTCTTTCTTTTTCTTTTTCTTTTCTTTCTTTCTTTCTTTTTTTTTTTTTGAAACAGCAGTTCTCCTTGTGTAGCCCTGGCTGTCCTGAACTCTCTGTAGACCAGGCTGACCTCACAGAGATCTACCTGCCTCTGTCTCCCAAGTGCTGGGATTAAAGGTTTGCACCACCACCCAGCAAGATTAGTGTTTTTTTGAAAGATACTGCTGAGACTCACAGCGAGGAAGAAAGCCCTCCCTGGAATCTGCCAGACCTTGATCTCATGACTGTGAGAAAATAAACGCCATTGGTCTAAGCCACCCAATCTGTGGTGCCTTCATGGCGAGGGAGGGAAGCAGACGAGGGGTACGCAGTTGGGCAGCTAGGAGGGCATTCTGAGATTTCCCACTTCAGGCAAGTGCTGTGACAATCGCCCCCACCCAGGGGTGGGGTCAGCATTGCACAGCATTTATGTGTGTGCCAGGTGGCAATAAGACTTGAGATCTTGGCTGGAACAGAAATTGGGAATAATTCAAGTACAGATGAAGCCTTTGGAGTGACAACATTTTGTCAGATCATTTATTCTTTCTTCTTTAGTTGGCTCATTCTAATTCTAATTCTTGTTATGTAAGATAGCTTTTGTCCTTTACACCTTTATAAAGGCAGACATCCACCTTGGCTTTAAAAACCCTCAGTATGTACTAATCCATCCCAGTCCCTCTACATCACTATCTGCTTCCTACTTTACAGATCTGATCTTGTTCAGGGTCCTGAGTTAAAACCCACATGTTAGAATCACCCTGTCACCTGAGCCCATTGTTTCTTTAATATCTTTGAAGTAAACTCTCTTGTCACTTTACCCAGTTTCAAAAAAGCTTATCTTCCTTTATTTCAACTTAATGGATAATTTACAATTCAAGATTTTAGCTTGAAAATGCTCATTCCTTCTCCTCAGAGTTAAACTTAAAAGGCACCATGAGCCATCTTGAGTGGAGTCGTGTTGGTTACCCCCTATGCCATCCTTCCCTTTACTGAAGGCTGCATGCCTCCCTCCACTCTCCGTTTAGTGCTCAGTTATTTGCTCTGGGTTCGATGTGTGCCTTCACTCTGGTTCCTTTGTTGTAGTGTCTCAGCTTTCCGTCACTCACTCCGTCCAGGTGCTCTCAGTTCCTCTGCTTTTACATCGGGATCACAGCCATTGTTCTGTTCATTTTTGTGCTTCCCCCCCACACACACCCCAATTTGGACTTTTTAAGTTGTTACTGAGTTCTTTATATTTGTTCCTCAGATCTTTGAGAATCCAGGTTTTTAGTCATTTGGGGGTTTGTTTGTTGAGACAATCTATCTCTAGCTCAGGTTGACTTTAAATCTGAGGCAGTCTTCCTGCCTTACAGGTGTAAGACACCCCACCTGGCTCAGATTGCATCACTTAGAAACCAAATTAATTGATATTTATTAAGAACCTATTGTGTATAGATGCTGCTACTTATTGGCTAGCATTTGTAGCAATCTGATTTTCTCCCAAGTCTAGGGCAGTAACATCCAGAGACTTCAGTTAGGGCTGCTTTCTGCCTAAATAATTTATTTGTTCTATCTTGTTCCTAAAAAGAGTGAAAGGATTTCAGCTATGCTCCGTGTTCAATAGGACACTTTTTCTTTTTCTTTCTCCCTTTCATTTCCTTTGCCTTCCTTTTCCAAAACTTCCCTCAGTAGAGACAGAAAACTCTAGAGGCATTCAGGCAGAGTTAGAAACCGAGAGAATGAGGGAGTTAGGTGGCCTCAGGTGGAAGCGGAGGTGATATATCTTATGACTAAGGCTTGTCCTATTGATCTTTTTCTGGTGCTTTTGAAATGACCCTTTGTTTTAAGTTCCTGCTTGAATGGCTGTAACTCAGAAGAGGCCTCTGGGGTGTGACTCACTCCACCAGCCCTGAGTGGGAAATGCGGGTTTTTGGTTTTTTTTTTTTTTTTTTTTTTTTTTGTTGTTGTTGTTATTGTTGTTACTCAATGGGGATGGGATAGAAGAGGGTAAGACACAGAGGCAGCGTTGGCAGGCGGGATGTAGACAGCACTGCTCCCTCCCCCACCCCAGCAGCCTCCCAGAGTCCATTGAGAGAGCAACTCATTAGTTGTGTTTCCTGTTTTCTGACTCTGAGCTCTCTGTGTTTGGAGGGCAAATGGAGCCTAGTTGAGAGGAAGGTCTCTCTGGCCCTCTGTTCCCAAAGAACTCCAGCGTGGCCTCATTTCACACTTCTTGGGAGCCAGGTTTTCGAGTGACAGATTGATTGCTGTATGGGTGGTTACCAAAAAAGAATCTATTTTATTAGCTGTTTGTCTTGCAAAGTGAAATCGTTTTTTAAAAAAACCTTATCAAAATGTCATTATCCCAGAGGTTAGGATGTGCCCTTCATCTCAGTTCTGCAGGTAAAGACCTGTCACATTATGGTCTAGCCCAAGCCCCTAAATAGCAAGCCAGCAGGACGGGTGAGCATAGACCTGGCTCCCTGAACTAATAGCTAACATATCTTTTAACTGTTGTCTTTTTCTTTTCTTTTCTTTTTTTAAACACAAGGGAAACAAAATCTAGAGGTTCATATACAGGAGAGACCATGTACAGGTAATTTGTCTTTTCTGTTTGAGAAAGGAAAAGAAAATACCTCACCTACTCATTTTTTTTTCCAGATTAAAAAATTAGAAACTATAGTAAGGAATTAAAAAAAGTATTTTGTTTGAGATAGCTGAAGGAGTGTAACACTTGCTTGTGTTAGGATTAGCTCTTCAGCACAAGCATGGCAAATATTTGGTTTCCTGTTCTAACAGAGAAAGAGAGAGAAGCAGAGACAGACAGACGGACGGACGGACGGGTGGTTGCTGAGAGAAGGCAAGGGTGAAGTGCCGTTTTCCCTCTGTATGTGCCCGGCCTGGGTGGGCGGCCACACACCTCAGCAGTGGACTGTGTCTTGGCCCCTCCCCCCAACCTGTCCTGTCTAGAGTGGAGGCCAGTCACAGCTGCACAATCTGTTGGGTTTTTTAAAAGACCAGGCTATGTTTTTGTAGAGCACCATGATGAGGTAGGAGGGGGTGCCTCTGCCCGCCCACGCTGAGGCATCCCTTCCCTCTGAGAAACCAGCGTACAATGAGTATAGTGTAAAGTTTATGTAGAGATAGAGAAAGACAGAGAGGGAGAGAAGGAGGAGGAGGAAGAAGAGGACGAGGTGAGGGGAGGAGAGGCCAGCCAGGACCAGGTGGACAGGAGAGGGGAAGTGGAGAGAGAAAGAAAGGGGTCAGGGAGAAAAGAGAGTCAGAGAGAGTAGGGACAGAGAGGGCGAGGAGGTGCTAAACAGTCCCTTTTATAGCAGGCCAGGCCTACCTGGCAACAGCCAGGTAACTGTTGGGCGGAGCCTAGAAGGCATGCTAACACAGTCAGTCCTCCTTCAGTCCTACTTACTCTCTACCCTTCCCTAGCTGTCTGCCGCAGCCTTTCAAGGCCCCGTACTTCTCGTTCACACGCATGCCTTTATCTGACCGCTGGCATCCCTCCACATCCAAGCTCACGATCCCACATGATTGGGGGCTGGGGGTCCTTCCTCCCTTCACCAGCCTTTTTTTTTTTTTTAGATCTCCCAGTACCCACAGGACAACTCCTCTACCGCCATGTCTTCCTTGGAGATCAACACCATTTCTACCCCTCCTTTCTTCCCACTTGTGTAGACCAGGCTCTAGCCCTCCTCTTTCCTAGAAATATGTCATGATCTTTATGACCCCATGTCTGTATCTATGCTGTCCCGTGTCTGGAACACCTTCCTGGGTGGTCCACTTGGTACCTGTTAGGAACATAAGTGCATTTCGTGTAACTTGAAAACCATTTTGTGTGACTTGGAAAAAAAAAATAATGTAATGAGGGGCTGGAGAGATGGCTCAGTGGTTAAGAGCACTGACTGCTCTTCCAGAGGTCATGAGTTCAAATCCCAGCAACCACATGGTGGCTCACAACCATCTGTAATGAGATCAGATGCACTCTTCTGGAGTATGAAGATAGCTACAGTGTACTCATCACATATATAAAGTAAATAAAAATCTTTAAAAAAAACAATAATGTAATGACTGCAAGATAGGAGCCAGCCACAAAGCTGCTTAGCAGAGAGCCAAGCCAAAGGCAGGCTTTGATATGCTAATGAACCAACCTGGAAGTGGAATAACACAAAACCGGAACTTTGGAGAAGGCCCCAGGATCGCACCACTCTACACACTTCTGTAGATGCTGATGTGCTGGGACACATCAGCAAGGGACTGAGACTGGTTGCTATGTGACTTAGGCTTTAACAAATGTTTCCAGCACTGTTGGTGAGTTCACACGTGCTTGCCTGTGAGCAGGCACTAGCTGCCGGCTGACACTCTCCACAGCGACAGTGTCATTCCCCTAGGCTGCCACAGCTGAAGGAGTTCGTGGCAGATTCAGGTAGAGCTTGCAAGCTCCCCAAGCATTTTTCTGCTGCGGAAGATTCCCTAGTGGAACCCTGCAGCAGTTTCTGTCCCACCAACCTGTCCCCGGTCAGTGGATACCTGTTTGCATGAGATTACCATAACCTGTCTAATAGCATGGGATTGTAAGGAGTGTTTGTGTGAATAAACCAAGCATATTTGAGAGGCAAGTGTCCCGTGACATCCTGATTACTTCAGAGCTCCCAGCAGTGCTGTCTGCAGCATCCATCCTCCAAAGCATAAATCTGAAGCTGTCAATCCCTCCTCGGACTTGCATCTTTAAGCTGTTTTTTTTTTTTTTTTAAAGTTGTATTTTATGTGTAGGAATGTTTGCCTAAAGTGTGTCTGTGCACTGCGTGTGTGTCTGCTGCCCACCGAGGCCAGAAAAGGTGTTGGATCCCTTGGGGCTGGAGTTCTAGATGGTTGTGAGCTGCCACGCGGAACCTGAGAACTGGACCTTTGGGGCCTCTGACAGAGCAGCGAGCACTTTTAACCATTGAGCCATCCCCCTAGCTCTTAACTGAAGACAGAGGAGAGCATGAGAAACAGGCCCCGCAGGGCTGTGTCCCTGAGACATACATGGGGATCCTTAGTGGAAGAAACACAATGATTTCTACCCAGGCTGGCATATCAGTCACCAAAGGTTCCATTCTCTCTGTACACACCAGCGGCACAGTGGGAACTGTGAGCGACTGCTCTTGACTGTTCCAACTAATGTATCAATTAGGCTGCTTGTCAGCAAGAAAGACTTCCAAAAGTGAAGCCGCAAAGGCTAGAGGTCTTGTGTGAACTCATGTGGGTGGTGTTGGCACTGACAGCCTGCTGGGATCCTCACCATCACCATCACGAATATTTTGGGGGAACTTACCATGTGCCAGGTGTTGTGCTAAGAACATTGCATATGTATTTTCTTGCTTTAGAACCTGTAGTGGCTGGGGAGTTTTGTCCCTATCCTCAGAGAAGAAAACTAAAGAGTCAGGATTGAGTCAGAAACCCAAGTGGCTTGGCCAGAGTCACATAGCTATCTATGATTGGCACAGCCTAGACTTCATGGATAAAACTTTACTGAGGTCCTATCCTGCTGATTGGGGATGGTCAACAAATGCAGAATGGTCACAGGCAAGGGAGAAACGCCCCAGAGCAGTGGGAAAGCTTGCTGGGAGCTACCTTCCCTTCCTTTCTTGCCACTTTGGTCTGTCTGAGAGGGATTTGAGGTAGATGCTGCCATCATTTGTTCTTAGTGGTTGAATGTGTGAGAAGAGGCTTGTCTGCTGTTGTAGGTATCTGACCAAAAAGCTAGTGGAGGGGGTACCTCAGAATGTATAAATCAGGTAGAGCTATTGCTGTGGACCATGGGATAGGAGGGGATAGCCAAGCCCCACATAATTTTCCAGGTATGTCAGCCTGTCCTGCTCCCCACTTCTGCATGTGCAAGCCAGTTTGACTTTCCCACACTCTGCTAAGCACACTGCCAGCTGACCACTCTCACGGTCTCGGGCTAGACCCATGCCCTGTACTCACTCACCTTTCCCGGCTCATTCTTTGCCAATTATTGTCATCTACTTGTTCTCAGAGCCATCTGTGTTTTCCCAAGATCCTTTCCTCAGCTTGGAATTGACACCGTGTCTAGCTAGAGCATCCTCACTTGAATTTCAGCCCAACACTCTTTTGAGCAGAAGCCTTGTCCAGGAGTAGGGCTGGGCCCACACTCTTGAGGTCAAATAACCCCACCCACCTACAGACAGGGAAGGCTGTGGGGATGATGGCTGCAGAGAGTAATGCTATGCCTCAAGTATGCCCCTCCACAGGGAGGTGTGCCATCTGCTTCTGGGATGTGAGGGCCTTGTGGGAGAAAGGGATCGTCCAAGAGTGCTGTGTGTGTCAGTGTGTCAAGAGTGTGTCAGTGTCAGAGCTGTATTGTTTAGATGTCTGCTAAAGCTGTTGATATGGATGCCTAGTCTCAGGTCCAGCAGGCAGGGAAAGAAGGGGAAGGGAGAGTTCAAGGACAGCACCTCAGGGCTCATCCATTTTTAGGTTTAGTGTGGAAAGAAGAGCCAAAAAGGGCACTGGGAGAGGGAACCATCTCAGGGAAGGTGGCTAGAATGTAGCACTGTTCTTATTTAGTTCTCAATTTTTTTTCTTTTTTCCTTAGAATAGCCGAAAAGGAGGGCCCTGCGTGGCGGTCCTTGGGATGAGAGAACCATGTGTCAAAGCTGTGGCTGAATCCCTTACTCTATTTTTGCCTCCCCACACTACCTCTTTGAGCCTGGAGGAGGTGGGGAGCCTGGCCTGAGGTGGCCTGCGCTGGCATCTCTGAAGCAGTTGTGGTTAGCCTTTGCCTCCTCCTCCAGAAACCACCCAGACACTGGCTCTTCACTTCTCTTGACCAGAAATAAATGTACCAGACCTGTGTTCTCAGGCCAGCCTGCAGGGAGTGAACACAAAATTACCTCACAAATTGCTTTTGTTTCTTTTCCTCAGTTCAAAGTTGTGTTTTTGTTCATGTTAGTTACATTAAAATTGGACAGTAATTATGGTTCTTAAAATAGGATCCTCACATTCCCAAGTTGGGAAAGAAAACTACCTAGGAATAAAAAGACAGAGCCATATGTGAAATGCCATCCCATCAGCCACAGGACCTTTTATGAGTCTCCGTGGGGAGCGCCTGTCAAGTGGTATTTGTGGCCGAGCGTGCCATGGCAAGGGTGTCTGTGGTTGCTTTTCATTTTGTCCCTCCGAGTCAAGGAAGCTTTTGACATCTGTGGTCAGGACACTGGGGGTTCACCAACCTCTAATTACATTTCCTTTTTTAAATATTGGTAAACAGTCTCTCTGTTGTTGATTCAAACGTTTGAGAATATTGAGTCTGTTGTTGGCTCTGGACAAAGCAAATCCTGGGCCTCCTCTCTCCAAACCTCCGCCTGCTTCTCTGCGTTTTTTAGACTTGAATTAAAATTCCAAAGCCAGAGAAGTGTCCCTCAGGTAAAAGTATTGGAGGGTCACTTCAGGATTCAGAGCAGCCTTAGCCAGCTGAAGTGGGAGGCCATGCCTCCCCAGATGAAGATGGCTGGCTTCTCCTGTGGCCTGGCTCCTCATCTAGCTTTAAAATAGAAGTCAGGATAGGAGAGGCAGAAAGGGTCACCACTGGAATTCCGTTGCCCTTCTGCCTCATACCCTGCAGCACATCTTTGTAGCAGTTACCACTTTGCTCTGCTTGTGAATGAAGAAGGCGCAGAGCCCACAGCTGTAGATGCGAACAAGTTCCCCTGCTTGCTGGGCATGCCCTACATCTGCCGCCTGGGACAGAAGTGAATAGAATTGGCCACATTCCTTCTTGGTTCATGGAACCAAGAAAATAATGTATCTAGCTTCTCACATGGATACCTGAATGGATACCTTTCAGCCCACTTCCTTCCCAAGGCAGTGCATGTCGTGTAGGATGGGCACATACTGGTCTTCCTCCTGACTGGCTATTCTCCCCGGATGAGTCAAGGCTAGTTAGCGACTTCTTGCCCAGACTGCCAGGTTTTCCTGTACTCATTGATCCAAAGACTTGGCCAGTGGTTAGGTCTCAACATTACTTCTGTTGAAACTACACTCAGGGAGGGGCACACCAGTGACATCAGGATGAACCTGAAGCCCTGTATCATCTCAGGGACAATGCCAATCCAGCCTGTGCCCCTTCCTTCTACCCTAGTTTCCTGCTCATTGGGCATTGGTGTGAAAGTCACCGACCTCCCTATCAATGCCATGGCAGGGCAGCCACTATCATTGTGTAGCTGAAGAACCCGAAAGGCCAGAGGGATCAAGTATGGTGTTCACAATGATAATGGAAGAAATGGGATTTGAACCTGAATCCATCTGACTCTTAAGTCAGACTCTTGTAGGTCTACATCCTGCTTCTGATAGTCTCTAGAAAGATCCATATATGGATCAAAAGTGACAGATTCCCGGGTAAGGAGCAGAAGCCATGATGAGGTGCCAACAACTATAGTGACTATTGCCAAGCCCAGCCCTGTTGGGCTGTCCCTTTGGTTGAAGGCCCTTGTCAGCATGACTGATTTGGGTTGCAATTTTAAAAGATGATTAGGGATGAGCTTGATGACCATTAGGCCTTTCTGTTACATCCCAGGAAATGGACCTAACCTTGTTACAGGGTAAATCAGATATAATGGGCTCCTAATTCAATATGGTGGCTCTAAGTAACATTTATCAAGGTACAGAAGCCGTTCTGTGGCTAGACAGCTGTGGAGGTAGGACTGGATTCAGACAAGAAGCCTAAGCTTGAATTTTTGACAGCTTTCTAAAACTTGGAAATGATCTTTTCGTACCATATGCTACAGGTAGATGAGTCCACAAGTTCATAGTGTCGTGTGGGAGCATCTTTTAGAGAGCTGTGTGTATATCTGCATGTCATTCTGCCATGGTCATCTCTCACAAACCACGACAAAGGTATTTAGATGCCTGCACTTGATGTTCTGCTCAAAACTGAACCCAGATAGGCCTAGTGGCTCATGCCTATAATCTTAGTATTCAAGAGTCCGAGGCAGAAGAATCATAGTTGAATCCAAGGCTATCCTGGGCTACATAGTACATTTCAGTCCAGCCTGGGCTTCAGAGGGAGACCTTGCATCAAAACACTAAAGCGCAAACAACCCTCATAAAATTGAAACAAACCAACTTCCTAAAACCTGAGTACGTTACATAGAAAACTTCTGGCCAGCTCTGAATGTGAGTGTCTTCTAACTTGTCATGGAATAGGGGTGACTCAGAGGTCAAATAATAATCAGATTATTAGATGAGCCGGGCAGTGGTGGCGCACACCTTTAATCCCAGCACTTGGGAGGCAGAGGCAGGTGGCTTTCTGAGTTCAAGGCCAGCCTGGTCTACAGAGTAAGTTCCAGGACAGCCAGAGATATACAGAGAAACCCTGTCTCTAAAAACGAACCAACAAACACACAAGCAAAAAAGATTAGTAGATGATTGTGACTGGGTCTGTTACTTTTTAAAAAGGTGTAGGAGGAATATTGCATACTTGGATGCATTTGGAGTCCATAGGTTGGTGTTGGGTGCCTTTGTGTATTGCATTTTAATTTTTGAGGCATGCTCTCTCGCTGACCCTGAACCAAATTCACTGTTTGAGCTAAGCTAGCTACCTTCAGGGATCTAGTTTCTTTCTCAGCATTGAGATTACAGATTATGCTGTCATACTTTTTAGCTGGGTTATGGGGAGCTGAGCTCAGGTTCTCAGGCTTGTGAAGCAAGCACTTTATTGACTAAGTCACTTGTCCACCCCTGTGAATTTCTTGCTTTTGCACTAGACTGAACCTTTGTGCCTTCTTCCTTGCTTACCTTCATAGTAACACCAGGTAGATGAAGAAATGGGACCCATAACTGAGCCTTAGAAACTGTCCAGCCGTGGCTGCCATCACAGGTGGCAACTATACCAGCACAGAAGGTCAGAGAAGTAGCCCATCTCTGAGATTAGTGTGGAAGGGGACTAGGGAAGAGGAAGGGGGATCCTTGCAACCTTCCTGTATCACATGGTTGGTGACACAGAAGCTCAGACTTGTCTGGGACACCCAGGGCAGTGGGTGTCAGAACATGAGAATTGTCATGTTCAGATTCTGGGTACTTTCCACAGATTATCTGGGTATCACCTGTTTCTGACCAGTCCACTTGAGATGTCACAGGTACTGGTAGAGGTCTCTAAGGGGTAGGGGACTCTTTTTTTTTTTTAAGATTTATTTATTTATTTATTTATTTATTTATTTATTATAAGTATAATAGCTTTCTTCAGACGCTCCAGAAGAGGGAGTCAGATCTTGTTACAGATGGTTGTGAGCAACCATGTGGTTGCTGGGATTTGAACTCAGGACCTTTAGAAGAGCAGTCAGTGCTCTTAACCACTGAGCCATCTCTCCAGCCCCGGGATAGGGGACTCTTAAGCTTGTAGCTGACTAATTTGCTTTTTGAGTGTCTGGCTAGAGTGTTCTCAGCAGCAGTGATCAGTGGTGACTTCATATCAATGCCTTTGTTTGGTTGGTTCCATTTGTATTGGACACCAGTGGCAACATCCAACAGAGAGGCAGACACATGGAGCTGATTTGGAGCAGTTGCATTGATGTATGGAATAGAAGTTGACTGGAGTATAGGATACAGCAGAGATTATGGGTTAAAGGAGATGCTACAGGGAGTATGTTAGGAACTGCCCAGGGAACAGGCCAAATAGACTCTGGGGCAAGGCTGGGAGCAGGGTGAGAATAGACCTGTCTAGAGCAAGCCCAGTAGCTTACAGGGCTCCTGCTTCCATATTCCCAACCTCTGTGTTATATGTCCATTCTCCTGGCCTTTCAGGAGGATAATGCCAAAAAAAAAATGTAGTCTTGGTAATACCTGGAAGTTTTAGAGGCAAGGTTGCTATGCCAGATTCTCTTTTAGATTATCTAGAACCATATAATTCCTCCCCTAAAACCTCTAGCATTTCAGCAAGGCAAATCACCAAAGGGCTGGGACCTTTGCAGGTTCCAAATTATTTCTACTCTCCTTCCTAGTTGCTGTCCCAGCTGACCCACAGCAAGCCCAGACCCACACAAGACACGTCCTTGACAATCCACAGGCGGGAGCACAGCGAGAGCTACACGGTTCATGGACTCCTCCCCAGCATCCCATATTAGGACACACAGTCTTCTAGAGACCTCCCTGGAGGCTACGACTCTCCTTCACCCCAAGGGCTGAATATTGATCTCTTCTAATCTGCCATGTCTCTCTTTCAGATTCGTTTCCTCATATGATTGATAAGGTCTAATTACTCTCTCCCCCCACCTCACCCCCACCCCCATGCACCAGCACACTCACTTACTCACACACACACACACACACACACACACACACGGGATCTCATTATGTAGCTACAGATGGGATAGAATTCACTATGTAGACCAGGTTGGCCTTGGTCTTGAACTCACAGAGGCCTTTCTCTGCCTCCCGGGTACTGGGACCAAAGATGTGTGCCACTACACCCAGTTGATAAGGTCCAATTTCTATAACAAGTTCCCAATTCCATCATGCTTTAGTGCTCTGCCTCTACTTTTGAACCCTGAATGCTAGGCATACTGCCTCTTCAGGTTTTATTTTCTATCTCCTGTAAAATGGTGTGTGTGTGTGTGTGTGTGTGTATGTGTGTGTGTGTGTGTGTGTGTGTCCACAATCGTCAGGCTACCTTTAAGTGCAAAGGACTACCAGCCTGGGATTGTTTCTGGGGAATGTTCATTGGGCATAGTCAAGGAATAAGCTCCAGGTCAGAATCATAGCATAGCCGGGATTTTCACTTTGGAATCAGCTGGAGGAGTCCTATCAAGCAGACCCATTAGAGTGAGAGGATCCATTTACTTGGGTGTCAGTGGTTGCGTTGGCAAAATGATGGGTTACATGGCATTGTAGGTGCTGGGAGTGAGTATCTGAGGTGTCAGCTGGTCAGAGCTTTTCCTGATTGGATGCTGCATCTCAGGAGAGGAACCCCCAAGTGTAACATTGTTCCCCTGGGAAGGGGTATGCTGAGTTAGGAGGCTTCCAGGAAGATGCTGAGAAGAGCTAGACTGACTCTTGGGGACTGAGATGTGCTCTGCTGACTTGCTGGAAAGGCAGTGTTCCTGTAATGGTGAGCTAGTCTGTCTCCTGAGTTTATACAATGAATTTGCAGATGCTGTCAGGATGCAGTACACAGAGCCCCAGGCCCCCTTCAACCCCAGTGCCCTGCTTTTGTTGTAATATTCTACCCTTGGATATCCATGTTACTCCCTCTTTTCCTGCCTGGTCTATTCCCACACATCTCACTCTCAGAGGCCCTGCTGTCTGGCATCTCACTTCACTACTGGGGACAGCCCCTCTCTCAGACCTTCCAGAGGCCTCGGAGAGACAGGCATTCTGCACATGGCCCCACTGATAATCTTCCTTCAGTCCAACTCCCTTAGGTTATTCAGGTTGCTTATCCTGTTGTCTCCTCAGGATAGCCTTCCCTAGTCCGCCCTGTGTACCCAGTGACCCTCAGGTCATCCTCTGATCCCTTCCCTGATTCATTTTTCTTCCCCAACATCACCACTTAACACATTCTACATCTTTATAGTTTCTTTTTTCACCGGAATATAAAGCAAGGCCATTTCTGTTTTGTTTGTTGCTGGATATATGATTTCCAGAACTTTGCCTGGCTCAGAGCAGAAGATACAAATTAATTGCTGGTTAGAACTGATTGTCCATGAAGAGCAGAGGCCTGCCCTGGTCTCAACCTCTACCTCTGTGTTCATTTGTATATGACAATGCTGAAGAACATGCCCTGGCCCCAGAAGCAGACTACTGTCAGGGTCTGGAGGGGTAGTTTGATAATTACATACCTAACAGGAGCCTGAGCATTCTGGGAGTTTTCAGTCTTTTCCTCTAATCACACTTCCTGGTCTTGGGATCTGTAACTATTTTGGAAGTGGATTTGCTATGATTAAATTCTTTCTTAGTCTAATCCTTTACAGAAAACAAAATTTATAAATGAAGTGAATTTGGATGGATTTGCTGAGGTTTGATTGTTTGCACAATGATTTTACCCTGACTCATTTCCAAGCCAGGTCCCTGAAGATTGCTCTCATGGCCTTCATGTAACAGGTGGGAGCATATCTCCTTGTTGTGTTACAGCACTTACGTCTTCCTGGTGCCTGAGACTAGAGGATGACCGTGTTCAGGGATGGGGGTGCGTGGCAAGCCTGTCAGGAGAGGAGCTGTCACAAAGCCCATGCACTGTGTTTTTGCAGGGAACAGCCAGGCTCTGGCAAGGCTGCAGTATAAATGGAGCTGAGAAGAATTATCCCTGGATTTGTTGTTCTTTTCCCCTGGAATCCTTGCAGGCTGCATCTTAGCAATTACAAAGGTGGGTGTTCATGGGTTGAGATACAGGAGTTTCTGGCAAGCAACCTGTAGAAGCAAGGCTGAAAGAACATGATTGAGTCCTTCGGTGTTAAGGCCACCTGCCATTGAGGTGCTAGCTCCCACTCCTCCAGGCTACTGTTTGCAGCCCAGCTCCATACTGAAGTCAGGAGCAATGCCATACCTGGGAGTGTGCTGTCATAAAGACTTTATCCAAACCAGAAAGGAAGAGATGCGGGGGCCTAATGACCCACTGCAGGGACTTAGAACACTGGGAAGGACCTCAATCTTGGAAGCTCCAGATGATGACCTGAGTTTGATCTCTGAAACGTCAGTTGTATGGTGGTCAGACTTGCCCAATGAGAATCTGATAGAATCTGGCTTCAATCCAGACATTTGCTAACTTCCCAGTGGGAACTTTCTCTTCTGTTGACTGGATTAACTTTGGGACTGTTTGGCTTGTAGAATTTGTCTTCTGGGGTCTGCTAATAGAGTTCTATTCTTGACAGAGTTTCTTTTCCAAGTAGTTGTTTTGAAGAAAGCTGACATCACACTCGTCCCTGGGACTTGGGACTGTCTTGCATCTTCTCATCTGCCTGGATTACTCAGTTCACTTGGCTCTGCTGGCCTCCTTAAGAGAGATGCACACAAACATCTGGCCGGGAGGTCACCATGAACTCACTTAATACAGATGAAAATGTGAATTCTTAGCATAAGATTTGTGGAAACCCCTTTTCTCTGTCAGAAATGAAAGTTACCGTGTCATGGGCCCTGGAGAGATGCCAGCTGAACTACATGACAGTCACAGCCTTTCACTGCTGCATGTGAGAGAGCATCTAGAACAGCCAGGCTTGGAGTAGACAGCACAAATTAGCTGCAAGTTGCAGGCCAGATATGACCTGAGGAATGGTAGTTTCCTGCCCTAGCCTCTTCTCTGCCTGTCTTCATTCATGTGTGACAACGCTGAAGAAAGGGTTCAGGAGCAGCCAAACCCTCTCTTCACCACCATCTCACCACCAGGTACAGTATGGGGGGTGCTGGGAGGGCACATGTTCTTTACTCAGCAGGGTCAGGCCCCTGGAGTGGCACCTTACACAGGCAGGGCACGTTTCTCATGTCAATCAGTGTCAAGTAGATAGCTCCCTAAGCCTCAGCCTTGTCACTGTAGGAAGCGCTTTAATACTGGATTTTACCCCAACTTTTTATTTTGTATGTATATGGGTGTTTGCCTGCATGCATATCTGTGTGTGTGTGTGTGTGTGTGTGTGTGTGTGTGTGTGCAGTGCCTGCAGAAGCCAGAAGAGGGCATCAGATTCCCTAGGATGGAGTTACTGACAGTTGTGAATTGCCATGTGGGTGTTGGGAATTGAACATGGGTTCTCTCGATGAGCAACCAGTATTCTGAACTGCTGACATTTCTCCAGCCCTACATATTTAAAAAAAAAAGTTTTCATTTTATATTATTAGTAGAAAATAAAAGGTTTTTCTCATGACATTTTCACGCATGTACACATGTACTTCAGTCATACTTTCCACACTTTCTTGTTCCCTGATCTCTTAGCATTGGCAGCTTTTGTCATGGGTTTGGACCCTCAGGGGTTTGACACTAAGAGCCTACAATTTTTAGTTAGTTTTGTTTTTTTCCAGACAGGGTTTTTCTCTGTAGCCCTGGCTGTCCTGGAACTCACTCTGTAGAACAGGCTGGCCTCAAACTCGGGTATGGGCCTGCCTCTACCCCTCAAGTGCTGGGATTAAAGGCGTGTACCACCCCCACCAGGCAGAGCCCATGCTCTTAATGATCTTCCCATGGGGCCTGTTTGATGATTCATTTCTTATTCTATACCCAGAGACAATGAGGCATAAACCAGAATAAAAAGAGGCTATTATAATATCACTATTTGCCATTTATCTAAATTAGATAATAAATCATGAAGCTACTTGAAACAATATACATGTCAACCCCTGAACATTTAGTTATCGCTTGGTGTATTTGATGGTGTCTGTGGTATAATTAATACTTTCTTATAGAAAGTATGTTTGTTTGAAATGGAAAAGCGAAGGAGAAAATAAGCTTAGCCAGCCTTCCTCGTCCTCAGGTGTGAGGCTCATGGCAGTGGTCATCTGGGGGCCTGGAGGGTAGATAAACAGTTATTCGCAGTGCTGTCTGGGGCAGGATTGTGTCTTGGGAAGGGAGGCCCAGTGCCTGTAGCAGCAGCAGCAGCAGCAGCAGCAACGCTGAGCAATGCTGTGGAGTTCCGAATTACTGCCGGCCGTGTGCCAGGCTCAGCATAACTGGGCATCTGCCACTGGCATCTACAGATGTTTGCCTTTATCAGACATTGATGTGGTTCAGGGTTTGCACGGAGAGCCTTGTAAAAAGCTCAAGCTGGCTGGGATGCTTATTGTTCATTTTATTTGAGTTCCTTATCATGTGCAAAATGTTCCAGGCACCATTAGGAGACACAAAAGACTCCGAAAACACAGTTTCAGGGGGCGGAAGCTCAGTGTAGTGTGGAGGAGACACGGCCATGGGCATTTACAAACATTTGCTGAACACAATCAGCTGGTAGGATGAAAGTCGCTCTCAGCAAATCACTAAGGCATGGGGGTGGGGGGAAGGGGGGAGGCTGCAGACTTAATGCTTGCTGGGGGAATCTTCTAAAATTGGATGGGTGTTCCAGGCTGTTTCTTCATTAATGCCTTTAGATTACTACTCAGAAGTGGAGGCCAGAAATAGGGCAGGAGCTTGACCAGGAGAATATTAAAGGGGACTCACATCTTGCTTGAGGCAAACATTTGAGGCCTCCATCTGGGCACATTATAATTATTGCTTAACCATAAATGTAGCTTGGTGGGGTGCATTGATTTATCTATAGATTGCCTAAGGGCATTTATGGAAAACCCAACATAGGCAGTAAGAGCTGTCTTCATCAATTTACAAAACTCACATCTGAGAGAGACAACATCACGGAAGGGATGCCTGCTCATGGCCATAAATTAAAGTAATCTTTGGAAAAGGATAATTTACGTGATCAATAATCTCTTTTAAAAGATTACTTGGAGTCTTTAAAGAGACTTCACTTATTCTCTTCCCTTCATCAAAGCTGGCTTAGTAGACACTTGTAACAGGAGATGTGGGAGTGAGAGTATTAATCTAGAAGGAAGACTAGAACCCGACTCTGAGGAGAAAAGAGATAGAAGTTTCTAAATGACATGGCCATTTTTTTTTTTGTTTTTTGTTTTCCTTTTGCTTTTGTTTTGTAGACAAGGTCTACATGGCCCCCATTGTCCTGGAACTCGATATCTCAACCAGGATGGTATCAAACTCCCAGAGACCTACTGCTTCTTCCTTCTGAGTGCTGGGATTAAAGGCATGTGCTACCACACCAGGCCTAATGGCCACTGAAAACAACAGCAACAACTAAAACCGGAACCTAGGGCCTCATGCAGCTAGGCATGTGCTCTACCACGCAGCTAGAACCCCAGCTCCACAATGTCAATCTTGACAAATTCTAAATTTATCACTGAGATTCATGGAATTCAAAGCAAAAAGAGAAACATAACCAATTACAAAGCTCCAGCAACTAACATGGACAATATGTACTAGTTTGTGAATTTATAAAAAAATGAGGCAGCGGTAACTTGAGGGAAGTTGGAGGAAAGATCTAAAAATGTTTAGAAAAGACTGATTTTGAATTTTTTAGTGGGAGGAGAAGCCACAATGAGGACAGACACATTTACTATCTGAGTGGACACGGGACAGCTCTCGATTAGTCAGGTTACTGCTGTATGAATGAATCACTTCGGATGGTGGTTGACACAAAGCCACTGACCTGGATCACCTGGAGATTGGATCTGGAGAGCTGGGGCAGGATGTCAGAGAGGAGTACACTTGGAGATGCATGGCTGGGGGCTGGTATTGCTGAGAAGATAAACTAACCAGAGATGAAGCCGTAAGGAGGGCCTGGAATTAGAACCAGGGAATGACAGGACAGTGACCTGCTGGAAAGAATACAGTACAGGGGGCCAAGGAGTCAGAGGCACTGTGCTCAGCAGATCAGGGCGGGCCTGGTTCCTTCCTGGGAAAAGAATAAGGAGGGAAAGGCATGTAGCACAGAGGAGGAGAAATGAGTGGGTGGTGAGGACTGTCAAGTCTCTCCAGCATCAGCCTGTTAGCTAAGAGTGCCCACTGTCCAATAAGCAGCACCAGTCTACAGGGTCATTCCTGATTGCCAGCTATGATCCTTGAGTGCCAGGGAGGAAACCCAAAGTCAGCTGACAGTCCTGGAGTCCCACAAATGACCTAGTCACATATCACCAAACACAGTAAAGGTCAAGATGAGGAAATTCCACAAACACCCAGCCACATGTAGCTGCCCAGATAGAGATGTGAGACTAGAAAGAAGTAACCTGAAAGCACCCTCCCGCTTTAGCCTGGCTTCCGTAGCACGGCTACCCCACCCCCCCAGGCTGGTTTGTAAAGAGATCTCCATGCACCCCGCCTGCATGAGTTAATAAATGGCCCTGATAAAATTGTTTTCCTGGTTTCCATTAAAACAACAGCAGCAACACAAAAACACAAAACGACCCACAAATCCAAAAGAAAAACCACAAGGCAAATGGCTCTGCAAATCTCAAATGGGTAAGGTCACAGTAAGACATTGGCCTGGCGAGGCTCCTGACCTTCATTCTGACCCCATAGACTGTGATTCCCACCTTTTTGTAGCAAGGATTCTGGTGTCAATAAGACATTATAAAATACCATTCCATCTCAGTTGCTTAAGAAGCAGTGTGGCGCATAGCATGTGCTTAAAGGCTAGGCATTTGAAGAGGTGGGGATGCCTTTATTAAGCTCCAACTACATACCACTATCTTTTTTTTTTTCAAACAAAGAAGGACATACATTTTATTATTGTATTTACAAAATTATCCAAAAAGGGAGAGGTTCAGAGTGATAAGAAGTAGTTTTTTGGGGTCCAAAGACTGGAATTTGAAATAAGCTCAATAACATGCATATTTCTGGTTACCTCGGTATAGAAGACAAGAGCACCCTGTGTAACTGTATACCGCTGAGAGCTGAGGCAGTTCAGTTACATGAATTTTACAAAAACTTTCCTAAAGTCTACTTCAGGAAAAAAAAAAAAGAAACTTATCTTTCTGACTGAAACCTTGCTGCAGGCCAGCTACAGTGCTTATCAGTGATTAGAAGATATGGACTTGAGAGTACATCAGGAGGGTCAGGCAGACATGGAGGATGCAGACCATGCTCTGAAGGGGCCATATCCTTTCCTGTGGGAAAGTAAAGGAAGGGAGGTCACACTTAGTGATGTTTTGGGCGAGATAATTAGGAAAGTGGGAAGTCCCTAGGGTTGGCCTTGGTGAACTTGTAAACATACCATGCCCTCTCTTCCTGACAGGAGCCTCAGTTCAATAAAATGGCTCCCTTGAGTATTGCTTTTCTACATACCGCTATCTTAAACTCCCTGATTCCATAACAGTCTTTTAAGGAGCCATTACCTATACAGATCTCAGAAAATGAAGTAGAGAGCTAATGGAGAGCATCTCTGCTTGTGAAGCTAATGCTGCTTGGCTTTCCCCGGTCCTTTGTGAATGGATATGAGGAAAGCTTGCTTCATTACGCATTGATTTGTGTATGCTGAAGCAGAGCCTTACTGTGTTGTCTAGGTTGGCCCTGAACTTCTGGAATTAAGAAGTCTTCCTGCCTCAGTCTACTATGTGGTTGGGACAGCGAGCGTGTGCTGCTGTGTCCTGCTCTGACAGCTGGTACAGGTAGCTTTGCCAGCACCTGCACTTGAGTGATGCTCTGAGGGCACTGGTAACGCTGCCAGTGTCCCATTAACATACTTTCGGGACACAGTACTTGGTCTGACATCCAAGGCTTTGGCCATGTTGAAGGTCAGAGGTCAAAAGTCCTGCTTCTGCCTCTGTACCCAGGATAGAGCTACTCTCTTCTCTGCGGCAAGAATGGAAAATAAACAAATGGTGTACCAGATCTCTGATGTAAGGATTTGATTCACCTGGAAGGTAGTTTTGGGAACCTTATCTTCCAAGAGAAATTATTTCCAAGAGGACTTGGATGGTGGTAGGCTCTGATTTTCATTCTTCAATCATTCAGAAAAACATATCCATTTCCATTTATTCAAAATAGTGGGAAATTATTGAGTTTTTTCCTGTGCAAAGGTCAAACTATAAAAAGCTAAGTGGACTCAAAGAATTCTAGGTTAGTCATAGAGCATTAGGAGGAATCAAAAAAAAGGATTTAATCCCCCTTTGGAAGCAGCTGGTGATAATCTTCTCTGTACTTTCTCCCAATGGGTGTTAAATCCAGGTACAGGGACAGAAAGTAAGTTCTTTTCAATGAGTAGAATGTGTAGGCTGTACTGATAGGGAGGCCTGGATGAGTAGAATGTGTAGGCTGTACTGATAGGAAGGCCTGGATCAGAATCCTTACCAGCTGCTATACATCAAGTATAAAGCCTAGACAACTTCCTCACCTTCGAGCCTCAGTTCCTTTGTATGATAAATGGGCACATTCTTCTCAGGTGTTCTTCAGAAGGACCTGAGCCTTCTCTGCTGTCCAACCTGGGACTTTCCACCTGAAACTAACCTGTAGACAGATGGATCCTGAGTCAGCTGAAATGCTGACTGAGAAGGGCACTGGGAGAGGCACATGAAGACAGAACTCCTGTCCTGGCCTCCTTCCCCATCTGGCCACCTGACTATGTTCCCAGACTCAGATAGTGCTCTGCCAGTGTGTGGACTCCGGTGACCTGTGAAGTCCCTGCCACTGGAAGATAAACAAGTTACTGTGAGATCCACATCGCAGACATTTTAAAGGGCACTTGGCAATTTAACAGCTTTTGGGAAGCTGAGCAAGTGGTGAGTTGAAGATAGAGTATTTTGAAAACACTTAAGAACTTGGAGAAAATCTTTAAGAGTGTCTTTGGGAAGATAAGAAATGGCTGTATCTCCTCTACCTTATCAAATCAACGTTTTATCCGTGCTCTGTGTTAGCCTTTCCCTGTGGTGACTGGCCAGCTCTACCACATTGGCCCAACCCACTAGACATTTGAAAGATGGAGTCAGCTCTAAGGCTGGGTCTGGCAGCTTGGTTTTTTAGGAAGAATGACATGTGGGAGTTGGCCTTCATTCCTAATTTACACCCACACCCATGTAGAAACAGTAGAAATTATATGTATTGGGAAAGCCAGAGATTGAAGAATGGCCAATAACAGATAAAAGAAGGCCAGAGAGCAGGGAACATTTGGAGTAAGGCCAAAGAGGGCCGATAAGGGGCCCCAGGAATCCCTGACACTAGACTGTGAAGCCGACTAAGCCCGTGGAGTGGGCAGACGTGACCGGGAGAACATGGAGTAGGGAGACTGAGATGGGAGTCAGCAGGGTTTGGGCAGCTGGTGTGTGCAGTGGGGGCGGGGCACAGAGGCCTTTGAGGTTGGGCTGGCTGCTGGGGTAACCTGCAGGAGACTGCAGGCTCTCCTGCTCCATCAGCAGGGCAAGGCTCCAGCTGCCACCTGCACCGGCTCTGCAGCTCTGCAGGGTTCAGGGTGGGCTTCCGGAGGCTTCTAGATCTGTCTGTGGACACTAGCCTAAGGCTTACAATTTCTTCTACTGGGTCTGTTTAGAGTGAGGTAACCTGAAAAGTGTAACCATGACCGTTGTATTTATATTATTCTAATTTTGACTTTAAAGAAATATAGTAGATGCTTATGTTAAGTGGTAAATTGAGATTCTACCTTACTATCCTTTATAGTCTTTAAATGAAGAGCCTAATTTCAAGACATGCACAAATTCCATGTCATTTGTATTGTCTTGGATGGCCTCTGTCTTCAGCTCTTCTTTCTAGGTCATGAGAGACCTGTCGTAGATTATTAGGTATTTAATGTGACATGTTCTGTTTTGCAAAGTAAAAGAGGAAGGGAGGTTTGTTTGGATCAGATACAAACAGCTTTGCCCCCAGATGTGTCCAGCAGCCTGATTCAGTATTAAATCTCTGAAATGATTGATTATCCATTAGGGAAGCCATTTAAAGAGTTCATTACAGCAGACTCAAACTGACAACATCTGTGTGGCAAGGGCAGCAAGGCAAGCCAGGCAGAGCTTAAAGGCTTTGAACAGAGCATTGGCTCTGCATTCTGTGGGCCATAGACACCAAACTTTCAGGAAGAAAAGTTACAGGTCGCTGTGGCCACTGTGCTTGGTGTCAGGCATGTTCACCAAGGAACCAGCTGCTTCCTGTTGGGCAGGATATACCCGGGAGAATGTGAGAATGAATGTGGTCAGGAAACAGGGCTCAGAGCTAGCCCCTCTTCCTCTGCTCTATACCACAGGCACCTTCATTTAAATAATATAAAGGATAGTAAAGAGGAATCATTTAACAAAAACACCTGCTATATTTCTTAAAAGTCAAAATTAGAATAATATAAATACAATGGTCATGGATACACTTTGCAGGTCACCTCACTCTAAACAGACCCGCAGAGGAAATTGTAAGCCTTAGGCTAGCGTCCACAGACGGATCTAGAAGCCTCCGGAAGCCCACCCTGAACAAACCATCTGCAGAGCTGCAGAGCCAGTGCAGGTAGCGGCTGGAGCCTTGCCCTGCTGATGGAGCAGGAGAGCCTGCAGTCTCCTGCAGCTTACCCCAGCAGTCCCTTTACATCTCTCCTTCCCCGGGGCCTCCATCCCAGGCCTACACTTCCCCACAATCCCCTCCACAGGTCATTCCACCTGGCTTCACCCTGAGTCCCTCCAGACCCTCTCATCTAACCCCATCGCTGGGGAGCTTTACAAAGTCCAAGTTTAAGGCCATTATCTTCTAACCTCTGTAGATTTCCTGCTAACAGCACCACCCAACTGTGCCGATTGTCTTGTGTGCTTAGCAAACAGTTTACTTTGGCATGTACACCAGGAAGTAGTAATACTGCCAAAGCTAGGTGCTTTCTGCGGCTTTTATTTCAGGAGTGTGTGTTTGTGTGTGTGTGTGTGTGTGTGTGTGTATGTATCTGTGCTTATTAGGTTTAACAGGCTTCAGAGCAGAGGCAGTATGACCTGTATTCCATGGATTTTGGCTGGTCCTTGGCCTCCCTCCTTGGCCAGTCTAAGTGGAATGCCTGGTCCTGGGGGATATATAAGTGTCACTGAGCTCTGTGCTAGCAGGTTGTCTACTGATTGTTGGGAAATGGTCATGAACACTGCACCCAAAGCCCACTGGCAATATCTCACAGCTGTGTACCCCCGGCCTGATTCGAGGTTAAGCTCCTATTCAAGGGTGGTTGGTGGCCAATGACAGGAAGATGGGGAGGGAATACATGGCCAGGCCCCTTAGGCTCTCCTTGGGACAATTCTGAAGAGCTACTTCAGCTATCATGCTCCCTAAAGAACCATTGAGATTTCTATTACAACCAATTTGAGATCATTTCTTATGCTTCCGCCCAATCCCACCTTCATTTTCTCGAACTCACTAGAAATCTATGCAGGCTCAAGAAATCTACTGGGGAGCCAGTAGAACAAAGGCCCCTTTAATTATTCTGCTTATGATTTTACATTAAATCCTCCCAAGGATGCCACTTGGGGGTGCATTTGTTTTGGGGACCTGAAATTAAGAAAATTTATCCCAGTACTTGGGAGGCAGAGGTAGGCAGATTTCTGAGTTTGAGGCCAGCCTGGTCTAGGGAGTGAGTTCCAGGACAGCCAGGGCTATACAGAAAAAACCTGTCTCAAAAAAAATTATGTTTTTAAAGGGCTTTGGTCCATTTTAATGTTATGCTACAAATACCAAAAACAGGCAGAGATCCATGTTGCTCCCCGTCCCCACAACATGGCTGCAGAAAGTGTGGGGCCCAGTTAGAGACCTGTAGTTTACAGAACAAAGATCCTGGTATCTTCTAAGTTTCTTTAGCCTGTCTTCCTCATTGTGTCATTTTGGGTCTCGTTGTGTCACACATCTCCCTCTTTATCCCAAATTCCAAGTGGTACAAAGTAAGGTAGAGATAAACAAACACATATAGCTGTGTGGTATCAGACATACATGTTTGCTCAGCATGAGTTAGGGGCATTTGCCAAGACACAGCTACTCCAAATGAGTTGATTCAGCTGTGTGTGTGTGTGTGTGTCCATCCATGGGATTGTTTTGAAGTTCAATATAATATTGAACTTATCAAGTAATCAATAAATGGCAGGTATTCACAATATTTTTTAAGTCCTGTTCTCAAGAACGTGCCTACCATGTAGGATGCACTCCCTTCTGCCTCTCTGATGCTCATAGTCAGCTAAGACACATTCCGGCCTGTTTGGTTTCACTTTCTCTTATGGGAAAGATGTTGAGATACTGCAGCAGAAAAGCCAGTGCTAATGCTTGCTGGCCATGATTTGAGCTTGGACACCTCCAAAATACCAATAGGAGACCCAGACGCAGTGGTGCTAGTCCAAGATACTTGGTAGGATGAGGTATAAGAAATTGATTATCAATTCTTTGGTTGGAAGAAACCTAAACTCTATGTAAAGGGAGCTTCCATAGACTGAGAAGAGGGTTGTACATGAGAGATGGATGGTGAATAATTTGACTAAGTCAAATGCAGTCGATGCAAATCTAGGGCTTTGAATGCTTTAAATATAACCCACTGATATAAAAAGCATTGCGCTAAATTTTTTAAAGCTGAGATCTTTCCTAGGGTGAGAGACTCACTTTTTTGATAGAGACATGCTGTCCATAAGGCAAGCAGAGAATGCATAGAACAACATGAGATCACATTCCCCTATAGACAACTGGGAGTTGTATGCATTTTATAGTCTACAACAGCAGCCCATGTGCCTGCTACACATTACCTTATGGGCCAGATCAGAATCATAGTAGCAGCTTAGGAAGACTATTTCAAAGGGCAGGTAGTTCCAGAGGGGTTTTCTTCTGTTTATTTTGAAAGTCAATATGCCTGTGGCTCTCTCCACTTGTGTCCCAGATAAGACTGAACCATAGTCTTAATTTATACAAAGATGGGTTTAAAACTGGATTCCCTTTTATTTGCTTGCTTGCTTGCTTGAGACAGGGATTTAATATGTAGTTCAAGTTGGCCTTGAACCTTCATCCTCCTACCAGCCTCCTAAGTGCTGAGACTGCTAATGTGTGCTGCCACACCTAGCTTCTTCCTTGTCTCCTGAGGGATGGATCCAGAGCAGAGAACCAGCCCAATGTTGGGTCTAGAATGAGTTTGCTAATTGCCCCTTTCTTGTGTAAAGAGAAGGATGGTGGAAGTACAGAATGCTGAAGATGAGGTCAAAGGCAGGATGAAGTAGAGGTACCAGGGCAGGATGGAGAGGGGGTAGCGTGTGCACCAGTCTGAGGTCTCTGGGGCCTCTGTATAGGTGAGAGAAACAAAGAACTGGAATGTGGTTGGGGGGGAATACAAAAATTATGTGTCTGGGTCACTTAGTTCTACCTAGCCTCCCTAGCTCCTCTAGGGGTAGTTTAGGATGGGATGGGCAGGTAGGTGTTAGCAGAAACTAATCAGATCTCTTATGGCTACCAATGAGATAAGGGATGACTCGAGGTTGACAGCTCTTGAGTTAGGGTCCTGATGCAGATACTAGTTGAAGTTTTGGGATAGAGATAGCAGACGGAGGATTTTGGTTGGGCCTCAGGCCTTTTGAGGGGAATCTGCCAGTTCAGGAAATTGAGAAATGCCTTAGTAACTAGGGTGACTTGTCTTCTGGATGTGGGGGTACTGTCCCTTAAGCATAAACAGAGGGAAGGGATACGACGGTGCCACATCTCAATATCTTTCCACATCTTTTAAAAAATATTTATAATTAATTTATTTTATGTATGTGAGTGCACCGTCACTGTCTTCAGGCATACTAGAAGAGGGCATTAGATCCCATTACAGATAGTTGTGAGCCACCATGGGGATGCTGGGAATTGAACTCAGGACCTTTGGAAGAGCAGTCAGTGCTCTTAACCATTGAGCCATCTCTCCAGCCCCATTATCTTTCCACATCTATTGACAGCTTTTCTCTAGTTACCTACAGTTTCCTTGCACCCCCAGAATTTTGATGGGTAAGAAACTTACAAGCCCTTCCCCATCCCTGACCCAAGCACAGATGCCCTAGGGCCCAGCATCTTTATTCCATGTAAGGAGGGCCTCACGTGATAATGGCAACTGTAACGAAGCATGATTGTTAAAACAGCTGACAGTACTAATGAGGGCAGCAGAGAGCGGGAGGAAAGGAGATGGGAACCAATAAAGCACATAAAGTTTTGCAGAGGATCCAAGTTTGGTTCCCACACCTGTGTCTAGTGGTTCACAACAACTTGTAACTCCAGTTCTAAGGGCTCTGGCTCCCTCTTCTGGCCTTTGCAGGTAACTGCACTCATAGGCACATACCCACAATACAAACACACAGGCAGAATTGAAAGCAAAAATAAATCTCAAAGTAGCTAAGTATTAGAATGTATTTATTTATTTTTTGTTTTTGTGGGGGGGGTTGCTTTAGTTTTTGTTTTTTGAGACAGGTTTTCTCTGTCTGTCTGGCTGTCCTGGAACTTACTGTGTAGACCAGGCTGGCCTCGAACTCAGAAATCTGCCTGCCTCTGCCTCCCAAGAGCTGGGATTAAAGGTGTGCACCACCACTGCCCAGCTGGAATGTATTTAGAAAACTACTTGACTCAGGTCAATGTATATCCCCTGCTATTGCTATTACTATTGTTATTCTTGACATTGATGTTATTATTATTATTGTTCTCATCACTGATATCATTACTATTGTTAGCATTTGTGTTACTCTATATTTCATGCACTGTTATGTTATGATCTGAATACGAAATACTCCCCCACAGGCTTATGTGTTGAATAGCTGGTTCCCAACTGGTGGCACTGTCTTGGGGGGTTCTAGAACCTTTAGGAGGTGGGTTTTAGTTGGAAAAAATAGGTTCTGGGGGCCTGTCTCTGAAGATAATACCTGGTCCTCAGTTCTGTGCTTGGGCCATGAAGTGAAGAACCCCTGCCCCATTCCTGCCACTGAGGAGTTCTACCTAAGCACGTGGAGCCAAACAATTTAGGGAACCCTCTAAAGCCAAGAGCCCTAATAAATCATTCTTTCCCTCAGTTATGCTGTGTATTTTGGTCACAGCAATGCAAGGATAACTAAACTGAATGTCATTTTAATCTCATAATCCAGCACAGGAACAGGTGCCTATTATTATTTTCCTCTTGAGACGAGGAAACTGGGCTCGAAGAGATGGAGGGACGTGCCTTAAGATTTACTGAGCCTGCTGCTGAGTCCATATGCTCATCCGCTTGGCCTACCTGCAAAGGCTTCACTACTACCTAACAATTCTTCCATTATCCATGCACAGCGGGATGGGAAGTTTTATTCCTCTACTTAATGCATGGCCGATAAGAACCAGGTGAGTTAAGTGGCTTCTAGAGGGCCTGCCTCCTCTGAGCTAAGCTGCTTTCCAGTTAGCTGATCAGAACTGCTCTTCGGAATCACAGTTTAACCATTCATTGTTCTGTGCATGGAGGCAGCCTGCCCCCAGGACACCCCACTTGGTGCTGCCACAGTGATTAATAAGGATCTTCTGTGTTCGCGTGAGACCTCTCAGTCAAGGCCTCAACGTGCTTTGCAGGCATTAATTAAGCTT
The DNA here is from genome assembly GCF_947179515.1 of Apodemus sylvaticus. NCBI lineage: Eukaryota > Metazoa > Chordata > Mammalia > Rodentia > Muridae > Apodemus > Apodemus sylvaticus. The sequence goes on along the minus strand of NC_067492.1, from coordinate 23,244,934 downwards.
TGTGGTGGTGACTCAGCTAGGTGGTAGCCCCAGGCTTGCTCTCTCTGTCTTCGGCTGGTGCAAAAAAGAGAACAAATCACTCCCTCAGCAAACCATGGCCTTCTGACCAGTCAGACCCAGTCGGCATTCCCTATTCCTGGCCATGATCATTTGCAGAGTAGACTTCCTTCTTGTCTTTCACTCGTACAGTAACCAGTCCTCAAAAGCCATTTCCTATCCAAGTTACAACCATGCCAACAGCCCTAACTTGTGCCCAATGCTGGCCCAATTGCATTTTGGGGGCTGACATAGTGCCAGGTCTGTGTCCACTAGCATGTTTAGGCCAGATGCATCTGTCCACAGGGGTCACTGGTGTCAACCCATCCCTGAAACACTATCTGCACCTGCCCCCTCTTCTTCCCTTGGCCTCAGATACGTCCTCCCTCACCTTCTGCTTACTTAACATGGCTCTGAATTCTTAACTCAGAATAAATCACGTAACCCTCTGTCTCAAGATGGAGAGAGTCCCAAAAGGGACAGAGGTTATGGTTGCAGTGTGCTTCAGCTGATAGGGCAAGAAGTTGTACATGTGGGACGAAGGCTGGGAAGCAGAGGCAGTGGGGCCTGGTGATGAGTCTGGGAAGCAGAAATGGGCTTCCAGCCGAGCTGTGGCAATGAAGCAGAGAGGAGGGACTTTTATTTAGAAGGGAGATCTGCAGGACTCGGTGATTATCTGGACGAAATCCAATAGAGCTTTTTATTTTCTGACCATCGGGCAGATACAATCTGCTTTAGGAAGCAGAGCCAGGTGATCTCTGCGAGTTCAAGAACAGCCCGTTCTAGATAGCAAGTTCCAGGACAGCCAGAGTTATATTAAACAACAAAATCTTGTCTTAAAACAAACATCAAAACAGAAAACAAAAAACCTTGGCAGTGATACACAGTTATAATTCCAGCACTCAGGAAATGGAGGCAGGAGGACTTGAAAGCCAAGGTCACTCTTGCTGAGAATCCAATTTGAGACCTGTCTGGGTCCCAGTACATAAGACCCTGTGAAAATTAAATAAGCAGAAGTCGAGGTTTCCAGCCCCTGAGATGGTAAGATGAAAAAGCCTCTCAGCGCCATTTAACCCCAGCACAATTCTCAGCACAAGGAGGAATTTATTTATGCTAGAAAGGAGGTTTATTTTAATTTTTTACAGAACTAGAATTGACTTCTCCCTTTCCCCAGAACCATGAAAGCCACATATGTTGGGCCAGGTGCTAAGAGCCAGACTGGGGGTTAGACCTGAAAGTTAGGAGCTGAAAAAATGTGCAGGAGAAAAAAATAAGACAAGGCTCAGAGAAGAACGTGCATTTGCTGTTGAAAGAAACACTGGATCCAGCTGTTTGAAGCACTAGCCAGGGGGAGAACCTGCAGAGAGGATACTCACCTCTTGCTCAGGAGTTCCTTGAGGTCTGCTAATGCTGAGGGCTTGGGAAGAAAGGAAGAGACTTGTTTGTCCTTGGCCACACATCTGAGAGGGCTGATACTCTATCCTACACACGCACATGCATCCTCTCCACTTTGACCTCCAGGGCGACTTCCCAGGTATCACCAGAGTCTCATGTCCAGCAGTGGTTTCCCCATTGATGAGAAAGTTAAAACAGAGGTCTTTAGTGATCCCTTTAATGAGAACTAATTTCAGCCATATGGTAGTGGTGTGCATCTTTAATCCCAGCATTCAGGAGGAGAGAGAGAGAGTTAGTTCCAGGACAGCAAAGGCTATACACAGAGAAACCTTGTTTAGGGAGCATGGGGACTAACTTCTTCACCATTGTCCCTTGTGCATGACTCTACCCTGCCTTCTAGGATTTTAGTTAGAATCATTGATAGACGCCTTTACTCTGGTGTTCAAAGTTATTAGCTCATTGATTTTCACAACAACTCATGAGCAGGCACTGAGAGCTCCTCAGTCTACTGCTGAAGAAACAGGCTTATCAAAGTGAAGTGGTTGGTTTAAGTTAGCATGAGGATCAAGCCTTTGATTTGATTCAGGTTTTCTGTCCTCCTCATCTTTTATGACACAAAAGGGATTTCAAAGATCACCTGTTCACCCCATGCTGTGACTGTTCCACAAAGCTAAAGACTTTATTGGGGCTTCTGAAGAACCTTACCAGCAAACAGGGTTTGGCCTTTCCCCACTGGGGTCTTATTCTTATTCCTTAAATCTCTTGATTTGATAACCCTGTTTGATCTTTGACAACTGGGCTATGCCATTATAAAGACTGGACACACACACAAAAAAAGTGGCATACTGTCTGACCCAGGTCATGCTGACAACCAGTTCCTGGCTATGCCTAGAAGCTTCTGAGAGTCTCCCCAGGGCAGTCTGAAGCTGATCCCTGCTTGGTCTAGTAATTCATCCCTACACCTTGGCCCCTATACAAGGAACTCATTGATGGAAGTTGCCAGTAGTAACTGCTGAATATTTGAGAGAGACATGCTTCAAAAAGCTGTGAAACAATGAAAAGCTCTTAACAATTGATTTATAATCAATATGATGGAGACAGAAACATTCAGAATAGAAATATCCCCAAGAGGCCGAGGGACAGGGCTACTTCTTCATTGCCATTTCTATCAGCGTGCTCGCTCTCCATCCTGACCACGTGCACACACTTAAATCTTCCATCCAGACCCAGCCCAGGCTGCTGGAGTTTATTAATAGCAGAAACAGTAGTAATAACCTTGTTTAGAGGTTGCTTATCTCTGTCAAATACTTTAAATGTTTTTATTTTGTCCTCCTATCAGCCCACATGACGACACAATTATTCCCACTTTACAGGTGAGGAGGCTGAGGAATCCTAGGTTCACTCAACAACCAAATTTCAAAGCCAAGATTGGATGGAGAATTGAAAATGACTGGGGTTGGGGGTGTTGATACACTGTGGGAGCTGAGACATTAAATCAGAGAAAGGAAAGAGAGGTGTGGGCAGGACAGAATGGAGAAGGAGGGCTTAGAAAGTGGGGGCAGGCATAAAGTGGGTTCATTTGAGGATCCCTGTTTTTCCTAGGCTCAAGACCCAAAAATACAATGGAAAGACAAGGCTTTCAAGGAGGGAACTCAAGGCTCTAGAGGGAATCACTTCCAGTCCCTCTGCCAGGTTCCGAGTTTCCCACATGCCATTTCCTTGTTTGCTTTGGTGCATCAGAGTAGCCTGTGTCTCATCCCAAGAGCAAGAAAATAAACATCACTGTGGAGACAAACTCACTTGACTCCACTTATAGCCACTAACAGCCCAAGATTCTCCAGCTTGAAGGCCCTTTTGCTTCTTTGAGCATTCATTGCCCAGGGAGATTTGGCCATGGGATAAAAAGCACTAGAAGGCAGCAGGCAATAAACTGTGTGTGATCGGAAAGGCTTGGACTAGTGCTTGATGGGTCTGTCAGAGGCAACACTTCCAGTATAACAACAGCATTTCAGGCTGCCCTCTGGTTTGAAGATTGAATACATTTTCTTCTCCTGTCCCTGCAGCTCTGCAGGGAAGCAGGTGCAACAGCAGAAGGGTCTGGCTAGCTAGCTCCAAAAAGGACTTGTTGCTTGGACTTTCAAAGGGGAGCAGGGATTATCTATCCTTTTGTCCCCAGATGATCATCTGAACTTTAAAGGTCAGGTCAGGAGGTAAACAGGAAACATAGTCATAGAGAGCAAAGGGTTTCCAGGAAGTCATGCTTGGAAATGATATCTAACTCCTGCTTTTTGGTGCCTGATTATGGAGGAAATAGAGTGAGCTTGATTGTTTTTACAAAAGGAGAAAAGCTCCATAGAAGCGTCTACCTGTGCCTGGATCTGGACTGGAAGCTATAAGGGTCATAACTGGTCTCTGGCCTGGAGACAAATCTAGACACAGATAACCAGGATACATCAGTGTGTCCAGAGCCCAGAAGGTTATGACCCATCAGTTTCTAGGGTCTGAGAACAACTACAGTAACATCAAAAAGTTCTAGCAGAGGGCAGGGGTTTCCTGTGGCTTAGTAGTAGAGTACTTACTTACCTAGCATGATCAAGACCCTGAGTTTAATCTTTACCATTGGAGAAAAAAATCTGAGTGGACAGTGTTAACTATGGCTATGATAGGGGAGTCTCAGTGACATAATCAAACATGTGGCGATAACAGCTCTGATGGTTATGCTCTGTGCGTAAAAGACAGGGTACACTTGCTCCAGGCCTAAAAAGCTGCAGGTTCATGGATCTACCATATGGCCTACCAGATCCACAGAGGTGGAAGTAGAAACCCTGGAGCTTGACTCTTGGTGACTGGGCTCCAGGGTATGGAAGTCACAGGCCTGTCCACTTTCTTGCTGGGCTCAGTGGGCTCCACGCCCATCATGCCTATTGTTAGATACTGTATGATCAGTACTTCCAGACAAGGAACTAGCCAGATCTTCAGGAGGCTGCTTAGTGTTCTTTCCTTTAGTGATGTGGTTCTAAAAATTTCAATAAGCCCCCATGATGACCTAGAAACTTCAGTGCTGGGTTGCATTTCCAGAGAAGGATCTGGGGAGACTCAAGAGCACAAAGGCCTCCAAGATTGCTGCACTGATCCAGGAACACAGGATTTTCTGTTCTTACTAAGAACTTGGGTACAAGTAATGGGTACCACAGACCTGTTTTTTGGGCCTGGGGGAGTAGCACCATCAGGGGTAGTCCAGCTAGGAAGAAATGGGGCAGTGTGATACAGGTCTGATGCTGGCCTGTCTTAGTCATCCTTGCTAACAGCGAGTGTCTGTGAGACCCCTATTCTTTTCTTCATCTGGGACCAAGTGGGTTTTGTCTTAGGAAAGAGCAGTAAATTTAGATCTCTAGTGAGGAAAAGAACTTAAAGTGGGGCCTGACGTCTAGCAACAGTGTAGAGGAGGCAGCATACCCAAGGTCAGCTTTGATCTGATAGCTGCCAAATAACCCTTAGTTTGAAAACCCTTAGTTTTCAAAATTACTTGTTACTCTGGTATTCACTACCAGAGAACTCTGGTATATAATACCAGTGAAAGCACTAAGACACCCCCCTTACTCCTCCCTGCCATGCTAATCGTAATTTCTCTTCATCTCTAATATTTCATAGGAACATTTTTCAGAGGTAATGCATAAACCTCCATAAAATCTAGTATGGTTCCTCTTTGTGAATATTTGATATTTTCCTCTGCTTCCTACTCATGCTTTTTATTGATGGCAATGCTGGGGCTATGAGTTGGGATTCTATGGTGAAAGTCAATTTCATAGGTGTCAAGAAATTAAAAGGAGGATTAATTCAGACACCAAAACTGAGCATGGCAGCTATTTTCGGTCAAGTCCATATTTTATTCCTGAATGGACTTCCCCCATCTGGCTCCTCAGCCTTCATTCTGAGTTCTGTTCTTTGAATTTGGGCATGTGTCTATGAGGAAGCCCTGAGCTAATCCTCAGTTTTGTTCCCCCAGCCCATTCTTCTATTACTGTAAAAACAATACAGAAGAGAATTTGGAAATATGTCCTATAGAACTCACATCCTTCTCATAGTGCATACTGTTTGGCCTTCCCCATCAGCTTGGGTCCATGTGTGTAATGGCTATACCAGGACACTCTTTATGGTCTATTTGCTCAATTAATGTTAGATGTGTCTCCATTCGGCCTTTGAGTCTTCGAGAGCATCATTTCCAGTGGCTGCAGAATATTGTGTCGAGTGGACAGACATGCATTATTTAATCATTTGCCTTCTGTGCACATTATTGCTGGAAGCCAGGTCATCTGACCTGATTTTGGCTCATAATGCACATTTGCCAGTCCCAGTACAGGGAGGGAGCATTTATTCATAAAACATTTACTAACTGTCAGCCAAAAGCAAAGCACTGTACCAGTGAGAAGATGGGTTTGAGGGAGTAAATAAGAATGTGGTCTATAGTACTCCGTGCCTTGAGTGGCTGCCTGTGGCAAGCGGCAGGCCCCAGGTCTCACCTAATGTGGAGGACTGACTGGGCTGCTGATTCCCAAGGAAGTTATTGCAGACCTGTTTTTTTTTTTTTTTTAATGAAAGTAGGCTCTTGGGTAATTGGGACTTATCTTTTAGACATTAGACATTTATTTGTTACTGATAATAAAGCAATAAAATTTGGAAGTAATTTAATTAAAATTATTAAGCAGATTCTTGGGATTTTTCTACAGTTATATTAATTATAATAAAAATCAGTGCCTTTGGATACTTCCTGAGAAGGGAAGGGACTTGAAGCTGTCCTGATGGGACTTTGCACAAAACCGGGGCCTTTCCCCACACAGATTCTCAATCATCACATACAGAGCGAGGCTAGGGTGGGGAGATCAGAAACTACTGTTTGATGTAAGAATAATACCCGCTGTTTACTGAGCTCTTGCAGCAAGACAGCCACTGTAGCAGGCACTTTTCTAAGAAATATGACTTTCATGTTGAGTCTTTTATGGTAGGTACTATTTTCTCCGTGTTTAAGGAGGAGGTTGTGAATTAGAAAAGTCAAGCTACTTGTTAGAGGTTTCTTAGCAACATCTCTTCCCTGAAACCAGATAGCTGTATAGGATTTCATGAAACCATTTTCCCATAAAGTGGTCTCATGAACATTTTGCCTTTCAAAATAAAATGCTTAACTGGATAACAATCCAGATCTAGGAAAGAGAAATTATATATGATAATTTTAGAAAGCTCTCAAAGTCATTTGCATTCCAATGAGAGTATGTACTTTGAGCTGAAATTCATAAGAATATATGTTTAGCATTAGTAAAGTTTATTTTTGCCCTTTCAAGAGAAACTGTACCTTGTAGGTATAAAAGCCTTTGAATTAACATGCCTCATCAGTTGGACTAAATCCTCACTCATTTTACTGGTAGCTGAAGAACCCTTAGTGTGTTCTGCCCTGAAAAGTCAGGAGGCCAGACCAGAAACTACTGACTATTGAATCTCAGCAGTGAGGCAGAGTCTGTCTTTTGAACTGGCAGCTGGATGAGTATGGTCGGCAGAAGGAAACTCAAGGAGTCTCTCCCGTGCTGGGGCAGCATTTAAAATTCTGCTCTGCTGCTTTTCTTGATTACTTCAATAACCTAGTTCATATAATCATGCAAGTTAGAGAGAGCCATAGGTTTCATTTTTGGATTTCATGAGTGGGCGATGATTTATTCTGATTCATTCGTGGGAACTTTCTTTTCCATCTGACTGGGAATGCCTAAATGTTCTCATCACCACCCACGGGGGCATCCCTGTCTCACACTCAGTCCTTCCCCTTTCCTCACCACCAGGTCCTCAGAGAGACCTGTCTACAGGCATGTCCAACCCTGACCATCTGCTGTATTGTTCAATCTACAGGCTGATGTGTAATACACCCGTGTAGTTCTGTTTGGGGCTGTAATGAAATCTGGATTCCTTAGTATAGACAGAGGAGCTACATCCCTGTACAAGTATAGGTGAGGTCATCTGGAGCACAGGAATGTCTTACCTTAGAGAAGTGATATTTGAGCTACTACTGTGCAGGGTGCAGGGTACAAAAGGTATGCTATGAGGCATGAGAATGAAGTTGGTGAAATGAAGCATCCAGGGCAAAGAAAACAGCATTCCAAACAGAGTGACCCCAGAAAGCCTGGTCCTGCCTAGACTGTTAGGAAAATTAGCCTGCCCAGACTTCTATCTGATAACCTGTTTGTTACATTTTACCAAATCTTCCATGAATATATTCCCTTAAATATTAAAAATTATAACCTTATGCTATGAGAGTAAGTCTTCCATTTTTGTATATTCTTTTTCATTAATTTTTAAAGTCATAGAATATTGTATGATAAGTAAGGAACATTGGAAGAAAATGTGGAAAGAAATAAATATCTCAATTCTAATCTTCCAAACACACCAGATGTTAATTTTGGTATATTTTCTTTCAGGGGCTCTTTAGTGGTTTAGGGTTTTTAAATGCACTGTATGTAATAATTACACTGTATGTAAAAATGCACACTAAATTTCACCTTCAGATTACAAGCATCAATCTCTTGAAACATGGCAAACATCATTCCTACCACATCAGACTCTGTACCACCTTTCAATTCACTCTTAATTATACCACTGCTTTCTATTTTCATGTATGTTTTGGCTACTTGATGTCAGACTCTCAGAGTAGTATGTAAATTTATACCCACAACTGTCTGTTGGCCAGCTTCTTGTATTTCTTGTGACAGATTTTTGCCTTGCATATTTTGATGTTAAGGTACTGAGTGTACAAATGTTCAGAACAGCTATGCCTTCACAATCGCTTCTATGAATATGAAATTACTCTTTTATCCTGCTTGACGTTGCTTATTGCCTTAAATTGTACTTTGTCTGATCCAGCCACTCACGCTCTTCTTTTGTTTGCATTTACTTGCTGTAGCTCTGCCTATCCTGCAGTGGATTTACCTCAGGTGAGTCTCTTGTATTAATTTAATGTAGGGACCTTTGTCTTCCCTCGGGGGAGTGTTAAATGCTTACACTGATTGTTGTAGCCACTCTGTGTGGCTCCCTGCCAGCGTGTTTTGTGTTTCCTGCATTTCCTTTCTTTTGTGACTTTAGAGCCATAGCTGGTGATTTCTTCTTTTCTTTTCTGCAGTGATGTGGAAGGGAGACATCTTGTTTCTCACTCCACTGATCTGCCTTCTGTTGCCTCTGATGAGTGTTTTGTTTCTGCTCAGTTTCTAAGCAGCTTGGCTTATTTCAGCCTGCCCTTCTCATCGGGACAGAAGGGCTCTAAAGGCTTGATGATGAGTTTTGTTTACTGACTCCAGGAAGGAGTTGTGTGTCCGGAGCAGGATAGAACAGGTCACTTCCAGTGCCCTCATTGCTTCTTGAGAGATGAGGGGTACCAAACGCTCTCTAGAAGGTGTATGCATCTGACAACAGTGGGCACTGGCAAGGCAGAAAGTGTCCTTTAGCACCTTGTGTGGGGGAGCCCTTCCTGCAGGCTCTTCTAGCCCTTGACTGGAAAAAGTAGCCGGAGTAGCACATAGATGTGCTCTGTCAGGAAGAGGGTCCCAGGCCAGAGGAGCAGAGGGAGGTTATGTAGGGGACCTGATGGCTTTTGCCTAGATAGGCAGTGCAGGACTTATCAGTGCAGGTATGACATTTCCTGGGCACACAAATTATTTTAAAAAGTCCTCTTAATGCCTTGTAAATGGAATTTCAGTAAGAGATTTTCTGGTATTTCCATTTGTCTTTTGTATTTGCAAGGTAGAACTCTGGTGTATAGTATATTAAAACTCTCTACAGTGCAGTTACCAGCCTTAAATGGTTTGTTTAAGTTTCAACACTGGCACTGTTTAATTTGTTCAAATGGCTGCTCTTCTGTATCCCCTATCATAGTGCTGATTGTGGCGCGCCCACTGCCACACCCACAGACAGGGCCTGAGATCTACAAAAAGCAGGCAGGCTAGCTGAGTTGGAACAACCTGCTTCATGCACTAGAAGGTCTTTAGAGGAAATACAAATTAGACAGCTCTGACTTTTAGGGACCCTGAGCAGCAGGGCTTGGAACTGATCCTGTTTGACTGGGTCCAGGTTTTCCCAAGATTGTTCTCAGAGACAGGCAATATGCCAAAGATCTGCTGGTGAGAAGAGAGAGGATAGCCATGGGTGGTTAGTGCAGTAGTAGGCCAGCACTTTCTGGTAGGGATGATGAAGGCAAGTAGCACCCCAGGAGAGTGTACTTCCACTGGACTCCATAGGCTAATGTCTCATAATACAGAGTTTCTCTGGAACCAGAGTCTTGGCTAGGACCAGGGTCTAGACAAGCAGGAGTCAAGGAAGTTTGGGGGCTGGCACAAAGCCAGGCTTTGTGATACTCCAGCCTACATGGTCAGGATGACCATTGCCAAGCCCTCAGAACACCAGATTAGGAAACTGAGGTCTAAAGATGTAGGTGATATATCCAAAGTCACTCAATAAATCCACCCAAGTGTCTTACCCTACCTCAGTGTATTTCAATGTGCTGGTGTGAACTCTCTAACTCAGGTTTTAATACCTAGACCCGAGCATGTATATATGTGTTCCCCACAGCAGAATTAGCTGCTGCTCTGCTTCCTGCTCATGCCTTATCTTGCTACAGTGTAATTGTCTCTGTTTTCCCTGAAGGACTGAGTTCCCAGGAGCAGCACTGTTGAGCTGTGTTCTATACACAATCAGCACACAGTGGATTTTGTCTTTAAAAAGGTGGTGAATTAAGCCGGGAGGTGGTGGTGGACATCTTTAATTCCAGCGCTCAGGAGTCAGAGGCAGGCAGATCTCTGTAAATTTGAGGCCAGCCTGGTCTACAGAGTAAGTTCAGGACATTCAGGACTAAACAGAGAAACTGTCTTAAAAGAAAGTTGGTGAATTTACAACGATGTACTCATGCATAGATTACCATGGCTTGGTCCTATTAAATATGTAGTCTCTTTACAATGGAAATGTTGATTGCCTTGATTTGATTTTTATAAATTATAAGCATGTATCAAATTTCATACTGTAACTCATAAATATGTATACTGTGTCAATTAAAATAATGATAATGCTTTCTTTAAAAGTTAATTATTTTGAAATTATGTTCTTTTTTAAAAATTTAACTTTTTAATATGTATAGATGTTTTGCATGTGTTTGTCTGTGCATGCCTGTTGTCCATAGAGGCCAGAAAAGGGCATTGGATGCCCTAGAACTAGAGCTGTGGATGGCTTTGAGTCACTGGGGGAATCTGAGTTCCCTGGAAGAGCAGCCAGTGCTCTTAACTGCTGAACCATCTCTCCAGCCACTAAAATCATGTACTCTGTGGGCTTCCAAACTATAAAACCATGGCTGCTCAGAGTCCTCTGCTTTGTGCTGCCCCTTGTGGTAAATGCTTTAACTGTAGAGCAAAGAGTCTTCAGGGAACACGTTTCTCCTAGAGCTCTGGAGACAGAGGCAGGTAGACAATTTTGAGTTTGGTGCTGGCTTGTTCTATATAACAAGTTCCAGTCAGGGCTATCCATGAGGAACATGTCTCAAAAAATCAAAAAGAATTGACTAAGTCACATAAGCCAGAGACTGTCTGATTTATTTCTATTTCTTCTATGTCTGGCATTAGAATAGGAACACAATAGGAACCAGGTATGTGAGTAAACTGTAAACACTTGCTGAGAGCATCTACTATGTGCCTGTCTGTATGCTGAGGCTGATTACAGGAACCTCTAAGATTCCTGTGATCTTAAACTATAAACCCAACCTTCTAATGCCCAGCCATTGTAAATGCTCATGCCTTTGTTATTCAGATGATTTCTCAGTCTTGTTTTCTTCATCAAAAGTTGTCATTCAATCTTGTGTCAGTCAGCATATCCTGGTAGATATGGTTGCTGGAGTCAATGCCCTGACAAGCCCATAACATTCTATCATTCAGTGTTTGTCATTTCTCATGAGTGAAACATTTGTAAATGCTAGTTGGTTCTGTCAATGGACAACTTGGCAAAATCTTTGTGGCCTTACCCATCCTGTATTTAGCCTTTTAATACTATAGAGGGTGTCTGGAAGCCTAGCATGACTTATCAAAGAAAATACAGTGAGACACCATGATCTTTTCAGTGTCTGTCATCTTGTACATCAGACTCCTCTTTGACTCACCAAGGGATTCTCTCATAGCTGCAGAAGCAGCTCCCCCACTCTACTGTTTGTATCTTCCACAGAGCTGCAGGTGCCTCTTGGAAGAAATGTCACATTCCTACCCCTTTCCTTTCCAGCCTTTGTTTTTCATTGTCATTAGAAGCACAGCCAGGGAGAGAAATCTGGTGCAGATTGTGACTGCAACCATTTCTGATTTTTCTTCTAACCAGCCAAAAGAAGATAAGATTTGGTTTTCAACCCTGCTGCCTATAGAAAAATAAGCAGAATAAATTTAAGATGGCAAGTCCTGAAAAATCTCCTTTTGTGAAACAAGCTCTCTGTACAGGAGGGGTGGCCGATGATGGGCACTCACTCAGAAAGGACTCTGGGATTTGCAGTGACCTTGCCTTGGGTCCTTACAGCAACCACTCTGGGAGGTGACTATTTGGAGATGTCACTGGGGAATCACGAAGCAAATGACAAAACTGCCTGTCTTCTTGAGTGGAAGCAAAGGCCTCAGCCCAGGACATAGACCTTCTGCCTTCTGCCTCACAGAGAAGGCCTCTCCTAAGCTTTATGTTTGAGGTTGGGTACCACAGCTGTTAGAGGCATCTGTGCTTTTTGGCAGTCTCTGCTGTCTGCCACATGACACAGCCAGTAGCCCTTGCAGCAGACCACCTATCCTGCCTGGAGCTTTTGTGAAGACCAGATGACGTAGCATAAGCTGGATGTGGTAGAATGTGCCTGGAAGCTTAGCGTTTGGGAAGTGAGGTGAAGAGTTTAGAGTCAGCCTTAGTTATGTAACAAGTCAGCTGAAGCTACATGGGACCCTATTCTCAAAAGAAGAAAAAAAGGGGGAGGGGAGGAAAGAAAGAGGCCATGTGAATTCTTTGGTAACTGAAGAGCACTAGTAGGAATCTTAGCTGTATCTGCTTCTACCATCCACATGTTCTGGCCTTGGATTCACTCATGCACTCAACACTGCCGCAAAATGAGAGCGTCTAGTGGGTGCTCCAAGCTGGCGGCTTTGTGTGTTAGGTTCCTTTGCCGAGGAATAGGTTTGGTTCTTCAGTAACTACTTTTCCTGTTGCTGTGACAAAGTTCCCAACAAGAAACAACTTAAGAAAAGAAAAGGGGTCTGCAAGATGGTTCACTGGGTAGAGACTCCTGACAATGCAATTATAGTCTCCAGGCACCATAAAGTGGAGGAAGATCTCTCAAAACTCTCAAAAGTTGTCCTTTGATTTCCATTTGCCAGCTATAGCATGGATGGACGGACACACACACACACACATACACACACACACACATACACACACATACACACACCACCACCACCACCACACCACCACCACCACATTTTAAAATGTATTTAAAAGCATATTTTTATATATTAAAAACAATTAGGGAAGGGTTTATTTTGGCTCACAGTTGAAAGTATGAAAGTATGGTCTATGGTGTAGGAAGCCATGGCAGCAGGAGCTTAAGGTAGTTTGGTCACATGTATCTGTCAGGAGGTAAGAAGCAGAGAGAGAGCTGCTTAAGTCCAGCTTCCAGTTAAAAAGCTAGAGAGATGGCTTAGTGGTTAAGAGCACTGACTGTTCTTCCAAAGGTCCTGGGTTCAAATCCCAGCAATCACATGGTGGCTCACAACCATCAGTAATGAGATCTGATGCCCTCTTCTGGTGCTGAAGACTGCTACAATATATTTACATATAACAATAAATAAATCTTTAAAAAGAAGAAGGGGAGGAGGAGGAAGAGAAGAAGAAGAAGAAGAAGAAGAAGAAGAAGAAGAAGAAGAAGAAGAAGAAGAAGAAGAAGAAGAAGAAGAAAGAAAGAAAGAAAGAAGAAGCTGAGAGAAAGGAATGTAGTGCTCAGCTCATTTTCTCTATTTAGTTCAGGACCCTAGCCGATGGATGGTGCTTCCCATAGTTAAGAGGATATTAACCCAGCCCACGATTGGCATTCCTATTATTGTCCTCCTGATCACAACTTTTCTGTCCCCACTCCAGCCTTTCCCATTGCACTCACCCTCAATCACTAAACAAAAGACCTCTCTACAAACTAACCACAAAGAATCTCTCCATCCTTCAAACAGTTCTGGGTTCCTCTGACATCGAACAAGAGAGGCCATGATCACTGGTTAAAAGCAGGTTCTGCAGTGTGATGGTCTGGGTGGGGTCCTGGTTATGCCTCTTACTGACTGTATGACCTGGGGCAAGTTACTTAAAAATCCCTGAACATTGCTTTCCTCAGCTTAAAATACAGATATAATACCTGTTTTATACACAGTGCCTGAGCCACTGTAAGCCTTGATAAAGGAGGGATAGTATTATCCTAAGGCATTGTTTGTATGTTGCCATAATTGCCAGGACAGCACAGGGAAACTTTGTTTTATTGTACTAGATGAGAAAAATGAGGCAGGAAGGTTAAAACTCAGGTTGGGGTGAAAACTCAATTGGTAAAGGGCTTGCCTTGCAAACCTGGGACCTGAGTTATACCTCCTTGGACCCAAGATTTAAAAGGTGGGCATGGATCCCTAGAACTCACAGGCTAGTCAGTCTAGCCTACTAGGCAAGTACCAGGCTAATGTACCAAGCTATGTCAAAAGCCAAGATGGACAGCCTCTGAGGAAAAGTAGCTAAGGTTGTCCTTTGACCTTTGCACACACACACAGGCACATGCACACACACATACACATGCACACAGTTAAAACACACTTGCTCATTTGCATGAGGCCATATATTTGGTGATGAAAATTAGATTTAAGATGAAGTCTGTAATGGAATCCACATCTTTCTCACTGCTATAGCCAATCTTCATTAACGTAGCCTTGTGGTTACTTCAGTTTTTGTTCCTTGGTCTACTTTGTATGTGGGCCCTTCTCCTTCCCATTCAGAAAACATGCATTTTAAGACCTGGCTGTCCCCTAAATTTAGCATCAACAATTGGTCCCTGTAAGTCAGAGATCTTCCAACAGAACCGGGGGAGAGCTTGTCCCCAGGCTCTTCCCCCTGGATCAACCAATCACATGCTAGCCTGTGAAATCTGACATCCACAGACTTTCTGTGAGACCAGTTTGAAAACTTACTCTATAGCCCAATGTTCTCTATTAACATAATTTTCACATATATTCATTTCTTTCCTCCTTCCCTTCCCTAACACATCCCTTTATATGTCTTCCTTCCTTCCTTCCTTCCTCCTCCTTCCTTCCTTCCTTCCTTTCTTTGTTTCATTCTTTCTTCGTTTCTTTCTGGTTTTTATTTTTTAGATAGTTTTAAACTGGAGCCCAGGCTGGCCTGGACCTCATGGCCATCCTCATGTATCAGGTGCTGTGTTTACAGCTGTGGGTCACCACATCAGGATCACTTGATATTTATTTGATCCAGGTGAATTTTCAGAAGACTAAATGGTCAAGGACAATGACAGTGGTGAATAGAGATGTAGCTTGCTTCAGGGTGAAAGGAGCTAATTCTAGAGCTCTGGAATCAAGTTTTTTCCCTCTCTACTGCTTCTCCCTTCCTCCTCCTCCTCCTCCTCCTCCTCCTCCTCCTCCTCCTCCTCCTCCTCCTCCTTCTCTTCTTCTTCTTTTTTAAAGCAAAACCGCATGTTACATACTCCTAAACAACCATGGTGATCATGCCAGAATTTCAAAATAAGTGTAATGGAGAACAATGCCCATTTGCCACCCGCCTCATCATCTAAGAGAAAGACCTCATTGGACCAAAGAACATCAGATTGGGTAGTGTGTGTTCAGAGATACCAAGCGCCTATGTTTCAGTACACTTAATCTGGTGAGCCTGTCCTTCTCTCAGGCCCCTCAGAGACTGAGTAAGGATGGGGAATAAAGCAATGCAATTGTTAAAAAGGCTCTGGAGATTCTGAATAGAAGCCTCTCTAAGAACCAAGAGTTTGCCATTAAGAACAGCAGAAGTCCCACTCAGCAATAGATACCACTGTGGAGTGCCTTCTGTGCACCTGGGTTTTCATTTATATTGTCTAATTTTCTTCTCAGCACACTTCCAAGAGAGCTGCAACTATCTCCATTTTACAGAAGAGGAATCAAGATGCTTGCCAACGCCAAGAGCAAGGCAGACAGCAGTGATCTTGGGTGTATTTGATTCCTGTCCAGGAATTCCACCCCAGAGCACAAAGCTCTTATTCCCCCTGAGGAAACCTAGAGACCAAGAGAGTTAGAGTCATCTGGTACAGGCATCCTAATCATCCTCTTCCTCAACTCATTAACAGAAGTCAAGATACGTACATAATGTGGTTAGCTAATCTGTTTATTTACTGTGTGCCTATGGAAATGGCTTGAAAATTTTCCTCAGTATAATCAGCCACCAGCAAACAGGGACTAAACCTCAGCAACTCGTGAGTTAAACTTGCAAATGTTTTCAATCTTGTTCTAATGACCAATAAATCTTTGTTTGATCTATCTGAAAAATCCCCTGCTTGCTTTTTTTCCTGGTTTTTAATATTCTATATGTCCCCATTATCAACAACAGTTAATATTTACTTAATATTAACTGTAGACCAGAACTTACTGTTCTAAGTAATTTAATTCATAATCAAGGAGGCAGGCTGTTAGATCCTCATTTTATAAATGAGGATACAGAACCTTAAGGACACATAGCCTAAATGATATTCAGGATTCAAACTCAGCCCAATTGGTTATAGAAATTACTTTTCTAAATATCCATTTACAAGGAAAATTTCCCTCCCATAATTAGCATAGCACTAATCCAGTATAAATATAACACGGCAATAAATGTAAATAATACATACTTATATTCACATGCACACACACAATATATAGATAGATATAAATTTTCACAGTGCTGAGCACTGAACCCAGACTGAACTGTATATAACACTCAAATGTATAGTTACAATTTAAAAAAAAATTAGGGGGCTGGAAAGATGGCTTAGAGGTTTAGAGCACTGACTGCTCTTCTAGAGGTCCTGGCTTGAAAATTCCCAACAACCACATGGTGGCTCACAACTATCTGTAACGGGATCTGATGTCCTATTATGGTGTGTCTGAAGACAGCTACAGTGTACTCATATACATAAAATAAAATTTAGATTTAATTACTTTTAATTAATTAAAAACATTAATGTGTATTAATGTTTTGCCTGCATGCATGTATGGTTGGGTCCCCTGAAACTGGGTACAGGTAGCCATGAGCCACCATGTGGGTGCTGGGAATCAAACCTGAGTCCTCTGCAAAAGCAACAAGTGCTGAAGTGCTCTTAATTGTTGAGCTAGCTCTTCTAAAAGTTGCATTTGAAGAAGTAAAAAGAAGTCAAGTAGAATTAATTTTTATAGTATCTTTTATTTAATTCAATATATCAAAATATCAAAATATTCCAAACTGGTCACAACCCGTTCAGTAGCCAGCCAGTAACCATTCAATGGTTACCATTGAATGACACAGACAAAAGCAGTCATTTTTTGTTTTTTTTTTTCTATCTTTTTTTCCTGTTTCAACTTTAAATTTGGGTTTTGCTTTAGAAGTGGATCAAATAAGGCTATGCTGATGGAAATATGCCCTTTGGATAATTTGATGAACAGAGCAGTAGTTTAAGACCATGGAAAGAATATGCATTAGGTGTCAAGAAACATGTGTTTTAAGACCCATCTTTGCCACCAACCATGTATATGGTCAGAAAATCCTTCAAATACCTTTAGTTTCTGTCTTCACGATAAAGCAACAGCATTGTTTATAATACTTAAACTTACTTCCCATCTTTACCAAGTCCTGCTTATAACAACACTCTTTTGAGAAGTTCAGCATCTGCATCTACGCATATTTCTTTATGTCTGGACTTGTGCCAAGTTGGGAGTTGGGTTCTGTGAGCCCAGATATGTACCTAGTACATTGCAGGCAGGGAAATATTCATAGAGTGATTATATACCTAGTCTTCCTTTGAGGGAGCTTTGAGTTATTACCAGAATAATTATAATACTCTTAGGAATTAATTATATTTGTTTCCTTTTTTATATTGGATAAAAATCTTCATAGTATGTGATTTCTGGAGGATATGCCTGGGATTTAGAACTATTTCCTGATCCTGTTAGCAAAGAGGGTGGTGCTCAGTCCTAGGCATGGCTGCCCAGAGACCTCCACAAATGGCTTCTTATTACATGCTGTTCTGATGCTGGGGAGAACTAAGACTCTAAATAAGAAAACAATCAAATCTGTCTGTGGTCCTATGAATCAGAGCAGACCCAGATGGGAAGCCAAATCTGTGGCCTCCAAATGCCCCCAGGAACCACGTTTCATGCCAGAGCTTTGTAAATCCCCAGCATGTAGTGAAAGGAATCACTTTGAAGTGGGATGGAGACCTAGCTTGATAAAAAGCATTTTATTAGGAGAATGCGCCTGCTATTTCCAAGTGATATGCAATTCAAAGCCTAGGGAGAAAAGATAAATCTATTCCTTTTCCTCCACTTTAAACATCTAATACTACAGCTACTAAATGGAGAGTTCCTAGACACAAGGCCCTGGGTATGTAGAAAGATGGGGGCAGTTGAAACTGCCACCCTAAGAAAACCAGAGCATGTGGCAGTAAGTTCACCATTCCAAGCTGCCCATTTCCAGGAGTCTTGGAGCCACATATGAAGGCAGAACATTGGCTGTGATGGTGTGAGAACAGGAACATGGTGTTTCCCCAAGACTGGCTGAGCAAGGTCCACAACAGTGAGAAGTTTTATGTAGGTGTTAAGAACTTTGATGTGAAAATCTGAGACTGGGAATAGATGAAAGGAGTCTCCTAACAATATCCCTGTTTTGTCAGTTCCAAATGTACTTGGTGTTTAAAAAAAATAAAAAATAAAAAACCCAGCAAATGTGCTCTTTTTCCATCCTTCCTTTCTTAAAAAAAAATCCACTTTATTGCTTACCAGACTTAAATTCCTGTGAAAAATTTCCATTCTAGAAAGAAAACCTTGTGTTATGACATTGTCTTCTTTGGTAACCAGGTTCAAGCAACAAACCTCACCAGAATAAGACAAAGAACGGCCATACACTTGCTGAACTGGGAAGCACTCTGTGGCTTGGGTTTGAGTGCTAGTTAATACCTAACTTCATTCCTCCTAATTTAGGTATATCTTTACATAGTATAGTCTAATACTTCAATTTTTGCTTCTGCAGTAGGAAAAAGGATAGATTGGGAGTTTAATAGAACCGATGGAACCTAAACTCTGCCCCTTCTGTGACTCAGGTAAGCCCCTTTGCTCTTAAAGCTTTGTTCATCTTGAAAGTGGGAATAACACCAGCACCTACCTCACAGGACTGTCGGGATTAAATGCACTCTTGCATGCAGACAGCCTGATTTAGAAAATTTATTATTAGCGTGTAATTCTTTAAATAGGGATTGCTGATGGGCTTATTCAAAACCATGCAACGAAAATGTCTACATGTCTGTTTTCTCCCATTCTCTCCTGTGATCAACATCAGGGAAATCCTCAAAGATGCTGTGGCTCTCCGCTCTGTTCTATTCTTGACTTTTTGCAGCTTGCAGGCAGAGGCCTGTTTTCCAGAACCTTGGATAGATCCAAGCCTTCCCAGCTCCTCCAGTCTGCTATTCAGGAGCTGCTAGTTAGAGAAGGAGCGACCCCAGCGCAGCACAATCATTTTCAGAGAGGCTGTGTTAAAGCAGAGACACTCCCAACGAATGCCGCCACACACATGCACTCCGACACTGTCATTCATGCTCAGTCCTTCGAAGTGGCCTGCCTGCCCTCCTGCATGTTTTTAAGGCTCCTCTTCTCAGCCAAGCCATAACTCTCCCCATAAGATTTTCAAACTTAGAGTCCTTTCCTTCTTTCCTATGAGCTTCAAGAATTTTTTTGAGCCCCCAAAGAACAAAAAAATACCACCCACATCTCTCTGTTACCTGCAGATATTTAAGTTCTTGTACAAGGGTTAAATATGCTTCTTTTGTTTGTTTGTTTTGTTTTCATTTTGTTTTGTTGTGTAGCTCTGGCTGTCCTGGAACTCGCTCTGTAGACCAAGCTGGCCTCAAAAATCAGAGATCTACCTGCTTCTTTGTCCCAGGTACTGGAATTAAAGGCATGGGCCACCATTGCCCAGCTGGGTTAAACATTCTTGATTAACTTCAAGTAAAAACAATAATTCATGAGAATGAGGAAATGTTTTATAAGACAAAGATTCAGGTATGAATGAAAAGAAACATAAAATAATGTTATCACCTTGGGGGATGCTAAACCCTCTTCTCTGATAGGGATAATCAGGTGGTTCAATTTATGAGGTGATTTAGTTTTTCATTCGCCAATGCAGAACATAACACACTATATGCAGTCACCTTCTGAACAGGCGAGGAAGAAATTAAGTCCTATTTTTACTTTATGATACTGAGTCACATAGTTCAATGCAAATCACATGGATGCCAAAGTAAGAACAATGCCAGGTATTTAAATACCTCCTTTCCTCTGAGGAGCTCTAGCAATTTTGTGACAGTGTGAAATCCTTTCAGAGTGACTCCAGAAGAGACACATGTCTCCAGGTGGGCATTCAGGACTGATCCTGTCTCATCCATCTCCTCAGCTCCAGTGCTCAGAGACCCTTTGTGTTTAGCAACTCCGGATGCTTGAAGTTTCTAAGCCACAATGTCAGGGAGGAAAATAAGGCTTGAAAGGTCCTGAAAATGTTACTGATTGCTTTAATAACAAGAAGAGAAAGATAAAAAGTGGAATATGAGAGGAAGGAAGAGTGAAGAAGGTGAGGGAGAGAGCCCAGAAAGGTGGCAGAACTTCCCTGAACTTGATCATTGCTTTCTATGCATTATCCTAATAAATGCTTTTGATGCCCTTTCTTTTTGTTTTTGGTTTTTTTGTTTTTTTTCGAGACAGGGTTTCTCTGTGTAGCCCTGGCTGTCCTGGAACTCACTCTGTAGACCAGGCTGGCCTCGAACTCAGAAATGCACCTGCCTCTGCCTCCCGGAGTGCTGGGATTACAGGCATGTGCCACCACTGCCCGGCTTTTGATGCCCCTTCTTAACTGCAGGCTTCAGACCCACTTTTCCATGTGGCTGAAGACAGCAGCAGTTTTACTTCTTGATGTCGTTTGAAAGAACCATACATAAGAGCGGAAAGTGCTTACTTAATCCAGGTCCCGTTTTCCATCGTCAACACTATGAGACAAACAATGAAGCACCAAACAGGGGCGTCTACTCCAAAGGTAGATAGGAAATTAGCTCCAACAGAAAGGTGTGTGGTTTAACACTGTCCACACCAACTCGGAGCCTCTCTTCACTACACTACAGGGGAGTAGTGGTTGTCAAATTGTGCTTTGGCTTGACTTCCTTCCAGCAGAGGTCACTGTGGATGCTGGCAGTGGACACTTAAGGGAAAAGGACCAGGTAGACTTGGCTGACTGGTGTTCCCACTGCCTGTTTTTTTTGCAGTTCGTAATCAATCCCCTTAATTTATGTGAAGGGGATTATCTTGAAGCTACCTAAAAAAAAACTTTAGCATAAAAGTGATGGTGGTAGTGAAACTTGGGTCAGTTGCTGAGACTGATAAGGCTGAGAGGGCTGTGTTCATCTTCTAGGAATATTAAGTTCAGGCTGACGCCTAACTTGTGGCAATCCTCCTGCCTCTGTCTTCGGGTTCTGGGATTGCAGACATGCCTGGCCTGTATCTGGTGTTTCTGAGTCTCTATTTGTGACTGATTACTTGTAATAATGGCCCTATAGCTCTATAGCCCTTCCAGTCTCTATTGACAGGCCTCCCAAATCTTCCTTGGCAGCCAGTGGTTGAGATAAGGTAGATTTTGGTCATTCGGCCAGTCCCCTACAGCATGATAAGGTGCTCCAGGGAATGAGGACTGATGAAGATGCCAGGGTCAGATCTGGGTACCCAACGGGCTGAAGAGGGTGCCATATTCTTGGGAAGTTCCACTGACTGGAATATAGCCAGTCCTTCAGGTTAGACCCGAGGCAGTTTAAAGCTGCCTTCAACCTGAAGGCACCCATTTGGACCTTAGGTCAGCAACTGTGACTTGAGAGTTAAAAGGGTAACTGTCTCGCTACCTTCTATATCCAAGCTTAGTTCCTCTTCCTCCTCCTCCTTTCCACCCCTCCCCCAGCCGTATGCATAGGCTCACCACAGCAAGGCACACGCGTGAATACTGGAGCATGGACAGACACATTCATCCAGTCACATTTTCACTCACAGTCTGACCATTATCAATAAAATCACATCTAGCCACAAAACCGAATTTGTCCTAATATAGCTGATAGGGCATGAGGTTGAATGGGTTTAGTCAGCATGCCTCTTCAGATCCCCTAAACTGCAAGTAGAGTCCTTGGTCATCCCTGTCCTCGTGGTCACAAGTCCTGCCTCTAGTAACCATCGATCACATCGCATTCTTGGGGCAGGACTGGCAGTGGGGTTGGAGGGTGGAGATAGGGAAGAGTATATGGCACAGGACCCAGCACAGCACAACCACCTCCTCCCTCGGGATTTTCCATCCCGGATCGCGCGGGCCCGCGAGGAGCGAGCGCGCTTTGTCTCTCTCTTTCCTCTCTTAGCACGTTTCCGTGGAAGCTACCCGTGCCGCGCCCGAAGCCCCCCTTCTTCAGCCGCGCCCCTCGCGCAGTCCAGCCCTGCACGCCTGCCAGTGCCGCGACCGCCGCTTTGTCCTCCCGTGGATGCCTGGGCAGAGCGCGAAAGCCAGGCACCTGAGAGCAGCCGCTGCACGCCGGGTACCAGATCCCGGCGTCCAGATCTGGAGCGCGCTCAGCATGCAACGGAGCATCCCTCCAGGATCCGCGAACGCGGAGGATGTCGGCTGGTTGCTGGAGAGGGAAACCACTAGGTCCTTTCCCTCAGGTGCCCATCTAGACTCTTAGCCGCGGTGCTGGAGCTCTAATTCCCGGGGTGTGGCGGGGCAGGAGAGATGATCTCCACTCTGTACTGCCTGGGACCTGGATCTAGGTGGAAAGGGCCTGGGAAATAAGACCCAGGTAGGGAGGGGTACCTCAGACTCTCACTTCTACCCACCTCCCACACCTAGGCTATTCAGACCTTAGGTGCGGCTCCATCACAGAAGACCCGAGCATCCATCAGTGCTTGGAGCAGGGTGGGGAGGAGTCCTTCAACCCCTCACTTTCTCCATTCCTCAAAAACAAATATCCCACAAAGAACCCAACTGTGAGCAAGCGGGAAGGGGAGAACCGGGGTTCATCTGTTTCCTAAGATGCAAAGGAAGAGGGCAAAGGGAAGGGTCTCCCTAACAACTCGAAACCTAGGAGGGTCTAAGAGGAGGGGAGGAGTCTCATCAGTCACATCCCAATCCCGGTTTGCAACCTCTGGGGTGTTGTAAGGAAGATGTTGTAAGGAAGGGTCCCTCGATCTCCAACCCTCTCATCCCAGAACAGTCCCTCCATCCTCAACAACCCAAGCAGCCTCGACTTTAGGCGCAGGGAAAGGGAGACTCCAAGCCTTTTCCATGCTCTCTTAGGAGAGATCGGAGAGGGTCTTCCAGCCCTCGCCCCTTACACTCAAGAAGCTCTTTCACCAAACGACAAAACCCAGCCCAGGTTGCTCCGACCTCAGGCACTGGGCCACGAAGAGGCCCGCAGTCAGTCCTCAAGCTCCACGGACAGATGGTGATAAGTGCGGCGAGGACACGTCCCATCAACTCCCCAGGCCCCCCTCTCCTCAATAAAACAAAAGCGAGTCCTACAGCACCCACCTCAGACGGCGCTCAGGAGGGCGCTCGGCGCGGGGCAGCGCACGCGGCGCCTCCCAGCTCCTTGCGACCGGGGCTTCCCAGAGGCAGCTCTCGCGGCGGCGGTGGTTGCAGCGGCCGCGGCTCTGGCATCCGGAGCCTCCCTCGGACTCAGCACCTGGAGCGGCGAACAGCTCCGCGCCTCATTCCGCTGACCCCGCCTCCCGCGAGCTGCTCTAGCCAATGGAGACGCAGGATACGCCCAGGCGGTTGCCCATTGGGAGGTTCCCGTCCCTCGTTGGGACCTCGTCCCCAGAGACCGCCCGAGTGTTTGCTCTGCCTTCTGGAAAATGTAGTCTCTTAGGGCTGTGGAGTGGGCTCGTGCCGTGTGCTGGTATGCAAATGGACTACATTTCCCAGAGTGCATTGAGGAGCCCTAGGCGCGGAGGAGGGTGGGAGGACTGTTTCCATAGCAAACACGGCCCCTTGGGGGATGGGGGGGTGGGGAAGTGGGGCAGGCCCTGAGACCCTGGCAAGATCACACGTGATCTGCGGTCAGCGTCCTGGAAGACGGATTCGGTTATCTTTTTCTCCCTGTTTCTGCTGGAGGACCCTGGGCCTCAGTTTCCCTGTCTAGGGAGAAAGGTAACGAAACGGCCACTCGGTGGAGCCAATCGAGAACGAGCCGCTTTGATTCTTGCCCACCAGAGAGAAAGGAGGATACAGGAGGAGACCTTCACACCTCAATCTGAACTTTTATATTTTGCCTTAATCCTGACACTGAAGGTTTTTTACTTTGGACCATATTCCTTGAGCCTTCAGTACTTTTTGGTAGAGTGAGCTGCTTCTGCTTAAAACCCTTCACAGGCTTCCTCAGGCCTCTGGGATCAAATCCACTTTTCACAGCAAAGCTGAAAAGTCCCTTGAGAATTGGACTCCACTCTATTTTGCATCGTTCTGAACTTTGGAAACTGGCAAGCCTTGAGTACCCATTTTCTCTCGTCCTCTGATCCCTCCATCTTGCCTTCCTCCAACTCCTCAACTTCTTAAAGCCCCAGCTAAATATTGCCCTGGAGTGTGACGACTTCCTTGATGTTCTGCTGAGTGCTGCACATGTCTTTCTGTGTTTATCAGCCTCTACTTCCCCTATTTTATTTGCATGTTTACACACCCATCTTCCTCATGAAACTGTAAACTCATAGAGCAGAGGCAAGTCCTGTATTATTCATATTTACAGTTCCGTGTCTACAACATCTGACATACAGGAGGCACTCAACAAATGCTGAGATTTACCTATAGATACTTACTGAAAATGAACAGCAGTTTATCTGATTTCAGCATACAAAAATTTCAGTATTCAAAAATCTTTATTTTCTAAGGTGTTTCCCACTCCTCGAGATGTTCACTAGAAGGATGCTACTGGTTGGGAAAAAAAATGTTTAAATGCCATTCATACTTTTAGGATTGATTGGGATTTTGCCTGAATGTCCTGAGGGCCTTTCTACTCCTGTGGTTCTAGAGAAATATATTTGTGCCTGCTATTCCTGTCAGTTCTCCCACTAAATGTCATCAGTCCTTCATGTTCCTCTATTTTAGCTGTTGGCCCTGCTTTCTGTGTCTAAATGCCTACCTCCCACTCCCTTTCTGGGAAGATCTCTCACCTGTCAGTCATGAAATACGATGCTGGCTGTTCTTTAAACCCTCTGCTCAGCATCATAGTATTCCACGGTGATTCCCTGCCTTGCTAGGTAGCATTCTTTCCCTCTTGAATTCCCAGTAAAGATTCTGATAATGGTTAGATGTCTCACTAATTCCATCCATTATTTCGTTTGTCATCATCCTAGAGTTTAGGGTGTATGAAAACAAAACCATTCTGGAAAGAATGTCTTAATACACATAGCTAATTCACAGTGGGAAAGGAAGTACCTGGGAAGACTGCTACTCCGCACAGAGCCTGAAAGAAAGGAAGCCTGCTATCCCTGTACAGAACAAAGACTAGGGCAGAGGAATGAATAAAATGTTAGTTCTTCCCTCACAGGACTTCTAATAAGCCTCGCAGAGGGGCTTTGATCTTGGCTAAATCATGAAGGAGGGCCCCTGGAGCTGACTTAATAGGCGCAGCGTTACTACTAACAATGAGAAAACTGTAAGGAGCAGAGGGAAATGGGATGTGTTGAAGCTCAGTATCTTGAGTCTGTGGATACAGTGGGAGCAAAGGCTGCTGGGAGGGAGAGACTATGCCCCATAGTGGACGTCAGCAGAAGCAGAAGGCTATCGAAGAAGCTCAGCTGGAGCCTGAGGTGAAACCCTTGGAGGTCAGTTGAGCCCTTGCAAAGTAGTGCTAGGGCAGGAAATTAGATTAACGACAGAGCACCTACCTATCACATATGAGGCCTTTTGTCTAATTCCTAATATTGCCCCTCCCCCAAAAGTTATGCTAATATTCAGGAAATGGTACCAAATAGGAAAAAGTTAAGGTTCCTGGATTCTCCCAGAACCCCTGTGGGTGCTTACATAAAATCTTCTAGACTCGGGAAGCCAGGTCCTAATCCTGATTTTGTCTTTGATTAAATATGTGACCCTGGGCTGGACCTGTTTCTTCAGCTATAAAATGCTGTTTACTGGCATTCAGAAGAAGCTAATAAGGGTGCAGGTGGGAAAATTCAAATCCATTTACTGGCTGGATGACCTTATAGAAACTACTTCTGGGCTTTATAGTTTGCTTATTTGAAAATGTTGCCTTATGTAAAGTATTTCGCACACATTAAGACTCAACAAATGTTTTTCTATTTTTAGATTTTTTTTTTTTTTGTCTTGTATTGTCAGATACAGGGTTGACCGAAGAAACAGGGAATAATGATACCCAGGACAATGAGGGTTTGACTCTTCTCCCCTCTGTTCATACTTTCATGACCTGTTCAGGTTATTTAAGCTTTAATCTCTTGCATCTCAATCTCGATCTCTTTAATCTCTTGTTGTCATCTGAGAAATGGAGGTGACGACACCTCAGTGCTGAGAGGACGATCTGGACAAGTTATAGTGTCTGACTCATGAAAAAAATTGGTCAATAGATTTAGTTTCTCATTTTAGGGGCAATTTTAGGATATAGAGCCCCAAAGGAATGGAATTCAGGGTGCCTAGAAACTAGGGATGTAGAAGATCCCAGAAGAATGCCATGCTAGTTTCCTCCTTCTTAAAGAGGAAAACAGAGGGGGATAGATAGATGGTTCAGTGGTTAGAACACTTGTTGCTCTTGCAGAGGACCCAGTATCACAGTACCAACTTGGTATCTCAAAATCATCTGTAATTCCAGGGAATCTAACATCTTCTTCTGGCTTCTTTGGGCACCAGGTAAGCATGTGGTACACAATCATACATGCAGGCAAAAATACTCCTACACATAACTAAATAAATATAAATATTTTTGTAAGTCTTTAAAAATAAAAAAGAGACAGGCAATGGTGGCACATGACTTTTGTCCTAGTACTTAGGAGGCAGAAGCAGATGGATTTCTGTGAGTTTGAGGCCAGCCTGCTCTATAGAGCTAGTTCAAGGACAGTCAAGGCTATACAAAGAAAACCTGTCCATAAAACCCAGAAGAACAAATAAAAATAAGGGGTAGCGGTGGAGAGATTGTTCAGCCATTAAGAACTTTGGCTGTGCTGGGTTGTGGTGGCGCACGCCTTTAATCCCAGCACTTAGGAGGTAGAGGCAGGTGGATTTCTGAGTTCGAGGCCAGACCTCGAACTGGTCTACAAAAAGAACTTTGGCTGCTCTTCTAGAGAACCAGGGTTTAATTCCCGGCCCATGGCAGCTTACAACTCTCTGTAACTCCAGTTCCAGGGGATTTGACATCCTCATACAGACATACATGCAGGCAAAACACCAATCAATGCTCATAAAATAAAAAATAAGCCATTCAAAATGGATTAAAAAATAAAACCAAGGAGGTAAATTTGAGTTGCATGTGGTATGTCCAAGTGAGATCTCTAGGTGGTATTCTGGAGCTTTTGAGATCTAGTGAGATAGAAGGATAAATTATCCACTTAGTAGAAGACAGGTCATCATTAAAGCTATGGAAATGAACTGAATTCTTCACTAGAGGGGGCCAAAGAGAAGGCCCAAATTCCTTGTGGATTATCAACAACTAAGGAACAAGCAGAGGAAGAGGATTCCAAATGAAAAGGTGAGAACAGAAAGATTTGGAGAAAATCAGAGAATGCTGTGGCCACAGAAGCCAAAGCTAGGAGTGGGGTGGCACCACACAGAATTAGCAAAGCCCAGCTCTGAACTGTCCGTACCCCCAGTTTAGCAACAGCGTCACTAGTGGCCTTGGGAAGAGTAACTTGATATGAGTTCAGTCTCTGGGAACCACTTGGTAAGAGACAATACATTCCAGCAAGCTGTATTCTGACCTCCACCTGCCAACCACGTCCTGAGAGTGCTCACACGGAAGAAAAACACTTTCCTATCACATGGGAGGGGAGGAGAGAGGAACTGGAGGTAGCCCTGTGTAGTAGACAGCTTGGTCACTGTTTTTGCCACAATACAGGAATCAAGGGTGTGTTCAGGAGTCCGGTAGGAGGAGGTTGAGAATGGAAAATTTGAAGTGAAGAAAATACTCAAGATAGCTGCTGTGGAAAACAGAAGAGAACCTAAAAGTGATCTCCAGAGGCTTCTGGGCAGTAACAGGACCTTCAGAGGTTGGAGGCCATGGGCTTGTGGGAATCTTTGGAAACATGATCTTTCTCCAAACCCCCACTAGTGCTGGGAAAGGCATAACGAGTCTAATCTAGAGCCTGGCTTTTTTGAGACAATAAAGAGAATCAAGAGATTTCGAGACAAAAGAGAGGTGGAAGCTGCAGTTCACCCAGCGGAAGCAAAGCAGGATGGGGCAGACATGGGGCAATGGGGTCTTTGGTGACTTGGGGCACCGATGTGGTTATGAGCAGAGCCTGCAATGTTGGTCTGAGATGCAGTAGCTCTGGGCAGAAGAGAAGCAGGGTGATTAGCATAGGCAGAAGTGACTGGGATTGAAAACCAAGCTTCGTGGTTATTGCAAGCTTGTGTCAAGATAATTGCTTTGAAGGCAACATCTTTAATCCTAAACTGTACAACTGTGAGCTAAGAATGCAGATGGAGTACAGAGACCTCTGAAGTGAGCCTCAGAGAGACCAAGAGGCGGTAAGAGGAAGCCCTCTTATCTAACATTTGGGAGTGTGGAGAAAAGAGAAGCCGTGAGCTTTCAGAGACATTTCACAGAACTATTGTGTCAACATCATCCGCACCGAGGCCGTTGGAGGCACACCTAAAAGGCAGAACGCCTGGGAATAAAATTAGCCAGATGAAAATGCAGTTCGTGGCGATGCTGCATCAGCCACGTTCACTGATAGTGATTCTTATAGTTTACGTTTTGGGGTAGTTTGTAGATTTAAGTATGTGCATATCAACTAGAAAATGTGTTTAAGAAACAAATTTAAATTTTTTCAAATTTCATTTCTTAGCAATGATTTGTTTTCTCAGTTTAGAATATAAATTAGAGAACTTATGTTGATTTTCCCCCCAAATATAGAGCTTAGAGCTTAATTCATGCCTTTGAAATGCCATGAATTTGAAATGCAGCCATTTTTCTCTCTGCATCTTTGAAAGGGATTACAAGGACTTTATTAGTTTTTCAAATAATCTTGCCAACACATTCAGACTTCCCACGAGGTCTCCTTCAGTGATGATGATCCGGGAGGGATGCTGCAGAAGTCCTTTGTATGGTATTTCTCAGAGCAGCCTAACAAGTAGCCAACTTGAGGATTTCCCAAACAGCAGCTCAGTCTGAAGACATGTGACCTGATGCAGCTTGTGAAACATGTATCTAAAAGTGAATCAAGAAACACATTCCTATAACGTCTACAGAAATGAGAGAGATCAGATAGCTGCTTTGACTAATCTTTTTTAAATGTCATGTTTAAATGGCTACTTAAAGATTTAGATTGTTTTTACACATGTGTCACATGTGTGCAGGTGCCCCCAGAATCTGTGTGTGTGTGTATGTGTGTGTGTTTTGTATGTATAATTTTGTTATCATGTCTTTTCTCTGATCTTAACCTTCTGGTGGCCCACTAGAATGAGCACACTTCATCTACTCTTGTCCCCTGTTGCACATACTCTATAGAAGAGTACCAAGTATATAGTAGGTGCTCAGCAAAACATGCTGAATGACTAAGAGTAATGATACAGTACCCTAATACATGATAATAGCATCTGTTTTTAATTTTTCCAAATTACACTTCATACCTAAAACTCATCTACAGCCTTTCATATTATGAGAACCATGGCTTACACCATGGTTAGTTAGTATTAGTGCTGGTATTTTTGTTATGTAAGCGTTTTTTTCCATTGCTTGAATTCCTTTGATCATTTGTTTACTCAGGCATCCAACAAGTATTCAAAGAGATGTCCTTGTGCTCTGGACAGTGCAGGACTGCCTTGAGGAACAATCTTTTACACATATTATTTGTAATGATGACCTAAGGCTCCATCATATATCTTCCTATACCTAACTTCTCCCTTATTTAAGACTTTTTTGTACATTATCAATGAATAATGTTAGTAATACATTATTGTTATTAATAAACACTTATAAGCTCATAGGATGACTTTCCCCCAAATCATTCTTTATGGCAAATAAAATACCTAACCAGAGAGTTATTGAGTCAAAGAACTAAAGGCGAGCTGGACTTTTGGTGCTGTTTTGTTTTTTGTTTTTGTTTTTGTTTGTTTTTTGAAGGTGGTACCAATTTAACCAATCAGCAGCATGGATGCTCTGGCTCTCTTCTAGCCCACATTATGCATAACATACTTTTGCTAATACACTGGACAAAACAGTCCCTTTTCATCTTTTCATGCAATTTATGTCCAACACGCATGCGCATTTCTCTTTGGTGTATTTTGTGTACGTGTATACATGTGCATGTTCGAGCATGCATGGGCGTGTGTCGATGTACGTTAGTGTGCATGGAGGCTAGAGATGAGTGTCAGAGTTTTCCTCTGTCACTCTCCACATTCCTTTTTACTGGAGACTGGAATTCTCACTTGCACCAGCCTGCAGGTACAAAGTCGAACAGTCTTCTGAAGGGGAGGCAAGAATTAAAAACAGGAAAGGGGGAAAGAAGATGCAAGAGACAGATATAGGAGGGCTGCAGGTCAGTACCACGCCAGCAGCGAGTTTATTTTTCATAGTCTTTTTATACCTCAGTACCATGGGAAGCAGAAAAATCTGCTGAAGTATATGCATAAGACATCCGTTCCTATCCAAATGCCTCCCTATTCCATCTACCAAGCTTGATAGATTGGTTCTTCAGCTTTGAGCCTCAAGTGCACCTCCTCTTATCCTTCCACGCCTCAGCAGGCTGGGAAACCTGCCAACAGACACTGACCTGCCTTGGCTATGCCTGGCAGGCAGACTTTTCCTCTTCTCTCTCTCCCTGCTTCAGAGAAGAAGGCAAAGGACTCCCGACACTCACTGGACGTGGATCTCACTGTTTGAGCCAGACTGGCGGGCCTGAGAGCCTGTCTACTATCAACTACCTCCGTTACAATGCACTGCAGTTAGAGACAGGCACCCCTATACTTGCCTTTTACATGGGTGCTAAGGATCCAGACTTAGGTCTCCATGCTTGCATAGCAAGTACCTTACCTGCTGAGCCATCTCCTTAATTGCCAGGATGCCCATTTTAAATTTTCTCATTGTCAGTGGTTAGTTCAGCAGTTACCCAGATAGTTCTTGGAGGAGTCTTAAAGTTTATGGCCATTGTTTGGCAGACCATGAAAGCTTCACAAAGCATCTTAGAGTGGGGAGAGACTGAATTAATCATTTACACCAAAATTCTTGACAGCCTCTACTTACATGTCCATGCTAATGGAGACTTCTGTGCTCTACAAGTATTGAGCTGGCATCAAACCCCTCTGGCTTTCATGTAGCCCTGGTTCTGCCGTCACAGAAACAGGATCTACATTCTACATTTATGTGTCTGTGTACTATATAGGTTAGTTTTGAACCTCCCACCTTAACTGCCCATCTTCGCAAGTACATGGGCAGGTTAGAATATCCAACTGCTGGGAAAGTCTGGCTGGCCCGCAGCACATCTGCCTTGCGCATCAGTTTCCACAAGGTGCTGAGTCGACATCCTTCAGCTAGTTCATGTGAAGTGTCTGATCAGCTGACAGTCCACAGTCTTCCCCATGTGTCCTACAGCCAACTCTAGCCACTGTCACCCAATAGTCCGCAGGCGGTCTTTGTAGACCTGAGAGCAAGGCTTTGTTTTCCCAAGTCATTCACCCTGGTGGAGGAGCAGCTCCAGGTCACATTTGCATCTAAAACAGAGGGATAGAGATAAAAGTCGTTTCTGACAACGTGTGTTGATATAATGATGAAATGAGAGGCAAGGGTAGACATTTGTCACTGCCGTTGCTCAGCATCTGAACCTCCTCCATGTGTTTGAGGAATTAACTCTATGTCTCATGTGACAGAGACAACTTCCCTAGGCACTAGAATGTGACCACAGGCCCGAAGCCCTGGCTCCCCCAGATATATCCACCTTCCCTGACCACACTTGTGTTTTGAATTGAGCTTTAAAACTGTTCTCCAGCAAATGTTACCTCCCCTGTCCTCTGGAGGGAAATCGTCTTTCTCTAGCTCTCCTAGTCCTCCAGGGAAGCACAACCTTTTACTATCCCTCATTCTCCAAGAGAAAGATACCTTTTATGTCTTAAACATTAACTGCAGAGTTAGCTGTATCTGGGAAAAGGAACTAAAAAAACCCATGGTTTATAAAACTTTCTCACTTTTGGGGGCTAGGTGGGAATTGAGCCCAGGGCTTATGTGCATGAACCTCTGAGCTACAGCCTCCGTTCAAGACTTTGTGAAAAATAATTTTTCCTTAGAGATACAGAACTCAGGATATTTGGTGACTTGTGGAATACAGCAATGCATGCAACCCAAAACCTGTAAGATAGCCATTTCTTTTAATCTTCTTTTGTGTGTACACATGTGTTCATATGC
This sequence comes from Apodemus sylvaticus, assembly GCF_947179515.1. NCBI lineage: Eukaryota > Metazoa > Chordata > Mammalia > Rodentia > Muridae > Apodemus > Apodemus sylvaticus. The sequence continues at coordinate 23,212,593 of NC_067492.1, read as the reverse complement.
CACAGCATGTGTGTGGAAGTCAGAATTTTTTTCCAAGAGTTGATTTCTTTTCAAAGTGGCTTCTGGGTATCAAACTCAAGTTTTTAGGTTTGTGTGGCATGTGGATTTTTGTATACTGAACCATCTTATTGACCCACGATGATCTTTTAAAAACGAGACGTCCCCATCTTCTTGCTGATAAAGGTCTTTTCTTTCTCCCCACTCTGACTCTGCTTCCCCTGCCATCAGCTTCCTCAGGAGGAAGAGCCAGGCTAACAATGCAGGAGCAGGGCCTACTCAGTAACCCCCGGCCCCCTTTCCAGGCTTGGGGTCTCACAATGTGGCTCAAGTGGGCCTCAGCCTCCAGAGTTGTACTTTACGTGCAACTAAATCCATTTCCCAAAGGCAATGCTGTTCCTATTTCTGCTTCTCCTAGTAGCTCCCTGAGGCAATCCTGGATTCCCAGTCTTCTGGCTCAGTTGTGAACTCCATCATGGCGGGGACATTTCCATTTCTCTTTCTGCAAAACATCAAGCATGTCTAACCTATGGCCCCGTGGGACCAAGGATAGCTAAGAATGAGGCGCAACACAAAAGCCGGAATTTTCTTAAAACATTATGGTAACATTATATGGACAGAATGTATTATATTTAGGAAAACACACACACACACACACACATACACGCACACATGCACTAACAATTAGTGAAAAAGGAAGCCATGGATTTGAAGAAGAGCGGGGAGGGTAATGTGGGAGGGTTTTGGAGAGACAAAGGGGAAAGAAGAAAAATTGAAATTATAATCTCAAAAGTAAAGAAAAGAAAAGGAAAGACATGAAAGGAATGTATTGCATTTTGTTTTCATAACTCCATTGCACCTCTCTTGAACATGAACTTTGTAGATGATAACATCTCCTTGCAAGGTCAAAGGGCTGGCCATGATTGAACCAGTCTTACGTCACAAAGCATAAGGAGAAACACCTCGTTTAGTCACTTTGACACCAGATGGACTGATCACCTCTCTGTCTTATGGTGGCAAGAAACCATCCATGCACACACTTCTGAGAAGGGGCTGGTGGAGAGTTCTTCCTTCCTGAGGAGAAATGTCAGCTCAGTAGCAGCTCTGTGTAAAGGACGCTTGCTGTTGCTGGATGAGGATTCTCTGTTCTTCTGGCTGTAATGTGGCTTACCGAGGGCAGGAACTCTTGCAAATTTGCCCACTGTTATTATTCTTACAACTGTTAAGCGTGGTGAAAATCACAATCTTTGTTGGGTGAATTAGGACTACAGTTTAATATCTATTATTGTTGTTATTATTATTATTTATTATTTATTATTATTTTCGGGGGGGGGGGAAGTGCGACTTCCCAAGTCCATAGCTTTAAAATCTGCATTCTTTTACTCCAACAGTTTTCCAATTATTTTGTATGCATATAGTTTTGATTCATAAGAAGATAACTTTAATAATACCTAAAGCCTAGTGAATAAATATTATTGATGTTCAGCTCCATAAAGTATGTAAGAACCATAAAGTTTCTAGTTTTTTCCATCCATGGGAAAAACATTCTGTGTCTTTCTATTTTAAAATTTGAACTTAAGCTGGGTGGTGGTGGTGGTGGTGGTGTAGGCCTTTACTCCTGGCACTCAGGATGCAGACACAGGAGGATCTCTGTGAGTTCAAGACAACCTTGGTCTATATGGTGAGTTCTAGGACAGCCAAGGGTAAACAGAGAAACCCTGTCTCCAAAGACAAACAAAAAACAAACACAAAAAACAAAACAACAACAAAAAATTAATTTAAGCCACTGTGGTAGTACCTTTTTATACTGTCTGTGCTTGAGAGGTTGAAGCTGGAAAAAAATCAAAGTTTCAGGACCAGTTTTGGTACATTGCATGAGCTATATGGGTAGACTCTATCTCAAAATAAATTTTAAAAGTTATTTAAATTCAATAAAATTTTAGTTCAAATTCAGAATGTAAAATTGCCAGGAAGCAGCTAGCAGGAATGTTGGCCTTCCTTTTTAAAATCACAATAATATATTATCATGTACATAAATAATACATTCTCATGATATTTCACTGACGAAACACAGGCAATAAAAAATAAAAATCACTACATTCCCACCATTTAGTCGCAGACACCATTTTTCTGTTTATATATTAAATTAGTTAAGACAGTTCCAGGAAGGATGTACATGATGGGAATCTGAATGGGAGATCCTGTTCCAGCCCAGGTCTACTTGAACTAAGGGACCACTGCTCAGTAGGACACAGGCAGTCCAAGTGAAGGGATAGTGTCACCTCTAGGTCATATCTAAGCATCTGACCTTCCAGTGTGACCCCAGCAGTGGCAAGAGACAGGGATGGGTGTGAGAAAAATAACTTGGACCTAGCTGAACATCTTAGGTTTGACACAATGCAAACCTCATCAAGTGTTCCTAGAAACGGAAGTGCCTTTTCCTAAGAACCCAAAGCCGTCGTCTTGGACCATCGTGCTCCAGGCTGACTCACAAGCTAGAAAGGCACAGACTGTGCGAGCCAGGCTCTGGGATGAGTGAGAGCATCAAGCATGGGGCTACTGTGGTTTCTGGATTGTCCTGTGACACACCTCTCCAGCTACAAAATGACTTCACAGGGTTCGTGACTTGCAGCAGGAAAAGATGGGGATCCCTGTGAAGTGACCTGAGGCCAAGGCCTTGAGCATCAGTGTCTGTAAGCTCCCCTGTATCAGTGTCCCCTGGATGGTTGTCGCACGATTTTCCCTGTCCAATTACATTAGTACAAAGGAGGCTTGTGATTGGATGGGAAAAAGGGAGGCAGAGCTAAGAACTGGAGAGACAAGGAGAGCGTCGGAGAGAGGAGGAGATGGCTGCTGACGTGTATCTGCGTGGTGTTTCCCAGCCACAAGTAGCTATGATTTCCCACGGTTGGAAATATTGGGATAAAGCTTTTATCATTATCAATTGGCTCTGAAATTATTGTATTGGCACCTTGTAAACTGTGATACTATTTATTTATTTATTTGTGATACTATTTATTGATACATAAATCTGATTGGTTAATTAAGCTTTAATAGCCTTTCTTCTACCGGTGATTAGGTGTTGAGATGGCTGGTCATGGGGTATGTGGGGCATTGTGTGGAAGCGAGAGGAACTCGGGCCCCCTCTGGAGAGATGGCCTGGCAGATGCTGCAGAGTTAGTGGGCTGGCACGAGAGTGGGAGCATGGTCTGAACCCTCGAGGAGTTGGCGGATTGATTTTTTTAATATTTCCCACAACAGGTGGTATCTCTGAGAAGTTCAGGGCATGGGCCAAACAGCTCATATTTTTCTTTAAAATTAGCACAAAGCTTACATCCTCTTCCCTAGTTTTTTTCTTTGAAATGTTTGCTCATTATGCTGCTCACCATCCAGGCACCTGGGAACTTAATCTGTAGACTAAATTAGCCTCTTACTCACAGAGATCCACCTGCCTCTGCCTCCCGGGTGCATCACCACAGTTGGCACTTCTCCCTGTTATTTCTATTAAATTATTTCCCCCCTAAATCTTCATGCGGCATTGGCGTTTCTGGGTACTCAAAAGTAAGACATTTTGTGGAAACATTGGTTGGGTGGACATTATACTTGCCCGTTTCCTGGGTGTTCTTAATCAGGTCATGAGAAGGGACCTGGGATGTCCACAGGCATGCTGGGCTCACTGGATTGGGAGATAAAGAAGCTAACATTCTTTAGACTACATGGCATCAGTGTAGTCCTTGTAATTCTGCTGCAGTGAGACTTATTTGACAAAAGGAAATCCAAGGGATTGGTGACGTGGCTCTGTGGGTAAAGGAGCTTGTCACCACTGTTCGCCTGAGGTTAGTCCCTGGTACCGCATGGTGGAAGAAAGGAATTGACCTTTATGCATACACAATGCTATTCACACACACACACACACACACACACACACACACACACACGTAAATGCAATTTAAAAATAAATTATAAAGTCAAAGCAACTGAGTGACTTTATCAAGGTCTAGAAAAGGTCTGCCTGAAGCTTTACTTGTTTCACACACAACATGTTGTTGCCCTGAGTCTGGGTCACCTAATTTTCTGAGTAAGCAGTGTAGCTTCCTGGATTCATGAAAGAAACTTCCCATCTCCATCTTCTTCTGCCAGGGCGGAAAGGGCAGAGATCACAGGTCCTGCCTGTGGGCATAGGAAGGCAACCTCTCTGGGGGTCTAAGAGATAAAAATGCATCTCTCATTCCTGAGAATGAGAAGTTGAGCAGTGGGAAAAGACAGACCGGCAGAGGGCAAATGTGGGTGGCAATAGAGGGAATGTGTCTTAGGCATGCACAGAGCCTGGAGCCTACGCCAGGGTCTGGACCCTCTGGTGAAGCTTGGACAAAGGCTGAAACCTTCCTGCTCAGCTTCAGCCCTGGCTCCTGGGACAATGGAGTCATCCCTGGAGCAGCTTAACCTCCTCACAGACCTCCATTGGGCCAGCAAACCGGGGGCCAGAGCTCAGCTCCTACCCTGAGGACCAGATCTTGGCATCATCACAGCGCACTGTATTACAGAAGTGCCCAGCACATGCATAACGCAGCAAAGCTGGACCTCTCGCCCTATAATCATCTTGACAGGAGTGAAGCTATCCCGAGAAAAGCTTACACTGTCCCTTTGGCTATCAGACAAGTGAAACGACGGTCTACAAGAAATTGGAATTTCTCCAGGAATTTCATGTTGGAAGAAAGAAAAGGCTGAAACCTGTCTCCAGCCAGTGGAGGAACTTGTCTCCTGGGAAGAGGTTTGACACATTTCTGACGGCTTGTTAGACCACCATATAGGAGAGGCTTGGAGCTGACAAACACCTAGGAGTGAACACTTTGACTAGAATTGCTTGCGTGTGCTTCTTTTTCTCTATTTAGACCTGAACCTCATGGCAGGATATGACATGACAGAAAGACAGGCTTAGGTCGCACACTGGACCTTTGTATTCCCAATGTGGCCACTTTGAATACAGTTTATTTTGATCGTTTCACTATTACTCATCTGTTTAATTTGCCTATTGAAAAGTGATTTTGGCCCTAACAATGATATCTCTTCACTGCCATTTAATGCCTTTTTTTCTGGGAGCTCACTGGGCCTCGGCTTCCCCAGATCTTTTAGGTGGTGGATTTCTTTGTCTCCTGGAATAAGGGGTGACTAGGGGTGAGTGTTGTTCTCCCCTCAGTCCTGCCAGTTCACAGTCTCATCCTTTTTTGCCCATCTGTGGATTTGTAGGTTGACTCATGGCTCCTGCCAACCTCCTACAATGTTGTCAGTGTCTCCTGTCACCAGCTAACCTGCCTCCCACAACGCTGGAGAAGACCCGATATGTGATTCTGCAGTCTGCGGTTTGCACACTCCATTCTAGTCCTCGATCCTGTCTGGCCTCTACTCTCTTTAACCTCTAAAGAACTTTCAAGAAGCCCCCCTTTTTTCTAGAAGACCTTCCAGCTAAATTTACATCTACACAGTTATGCAAGGTATACTGTAGTCCTTCCCAAGGCAAAGGAGGCCTTTACTGCTGATAGGGCCTTGTATAGAAGACAGTTCTTTGTTTTATGTTATTGGGGTTTTTTTTGGGACAGAATCTGTTCTCTCCAGACCTCAGGACCCTCAGGTCAGAGTAGCTCTGCCTAGCTCTTTCCTGAGATGCCCCAGGGGCAGGCGGCCACCCACATCGTTACTGCCAGGTTCCATAGGATGACCCACAAGGAATGAATAGCCGTACCGTGTTATTTTAGGACAACAAGCAGTCAGAAAGATGTCATCATTCTTAGCTCGTTTAATCTTCTAAATTTTGTGGAACTCTAAAAAGGCACAAATTACAAGGCTAGAGATTATTCACAGATGTCTGAGACGGGTTGTGGGCATGATTATTCAATGAAGGGGTTACTTAACCTTCCCAGGGGTGCCTGTGATATCTTTTGCTTCCTCCTTAAGTTAGCCATACAACATCCTCAGTGCCTTCTGATACTCTTTCCTTAGAGCACAGAGAGTGTAGGGTGTGTATGGTGGGAGCGGGGCATAACTGAGCCAGGGGCATTGAGCCCTGCAGAGCTGAATTTTATAAGGCAATTATAAGAGGTGGCCAAAGGGAAGTGTAGTGTAAACCCATTGGATACAGGTTTACAGGTGCCTCTGACGTGGTGCTCCCGGGTGACAGATAACCGTGGCTCCTCTAGGAGGAAGTACACATATCCTTTAGTTATCATTTTGTGTATGTGCATTTAATTTTTTTCTGCATAAACTCCCATTACTGAATTACAGATGCGACTCGCCATGCCCAGTTTATGCAATCCTGAGAATCCTGGGGATTGAACCCTAGCAGATACTTTACCAAATGAGTTACATCCTCAGCTGGTTATTTTTTCTTTTCACTATTTATGCCCCTAAAATGTTCAAAATACTTAAATATTTAATGATAATATTTATTTATAACTTTCTATTTCTCTGCATTAAAGAAGTATTGTGGGCTGCGGCTCTATGTGGCTTAACATACGTAAGACCCAGAGTTCAACCCTCAGTATGGTTAAAGAAAGGTAAAGTGGTAAAATAGCAAGTTGCCTTTGGGCCTGCATACAGAGAGTTTGCCAGGCATGGTGGAACATAATATAATCTCAGTATAGAGGTTAGATGATCAAGAGTTTAAGGTCATCTTCAACTTCAATATGGAATTTAAAGGCTAGCCCAGGCTAGCCACCTTGTTAGAAAGAAAGGGAGGGAAGTGGGGGGCAGGGACAGGAACAGAGAGAGAGGGACAGGAACAGGGAGAGAAAAGGCTGAAAATGACTTAAAAATTATGGGCTGGTGAGATGGCTCAGTTGCTTGCTGCCTAAAAGCCTGACAACCTGAATTCAATCCCTAGAATCCACAGTGGAAGAGAAAAGAAGCTGATTCCTGAAAATTATCCTCTGACCTCCACATGTATACCTACACACACACACACACACACATATATACACACACATACACACACACATATACACACACATACACACACATACACACACATACACACACACATACACACACAAACACACACACATATACACACACATACACACACATACACACACAAACACACACACATACACACACATATACACACACATACACACACATATACACACACATACACACACACATACACACACATACACACACAAACACACACACATACACACACATACACACACACATACACACACATACACACATACACACACACACACAAACACACACACACATACACACACATACACACACATACACACACATACACACACATACACACACATACACACACATACACACATACACACATACACACACATACACACACATACACACATATACACACATACACACAAACACACATACACACACATACACACACAAGCACACACACATACACACACACACATATACACACATACACACACAAACACACATACACATATACACACATACACACACACACACACCCCTATCTAATTCATCCCTGAATAATAATTGCTGAATTTGCCCAGAGATACTTAGGAATTGCTGTAACTGGTAGGCATTGCTGCACAGCTTAAAACTTGGTCCCCATTCAGAAATACAATGGCTGGGTGTGCTGGTTTCCAGTGCAGACAGCGTCTCAGTGTGTCATCAAAGTGATCAAAACAAGGCAGTGCAGAAGCGTGCACATTTCTCTTCTTAAGCACTGCACTGGTAGGCACCGGTGTCCAGGGGAGAATAGAGATGGGAAGCTCATCCTGTTACTACCTCTGTGTGTATGGAACAGACACACAAGGGAGAGAGCCAGACGTCATGTGCTCATAGAAATCACTTGACCCTGCTTGTTACTCAGCAGATAGAGTGTGGTTGCTGTTGTGATGCTGAAAACATCAACACATCAACTCTAGCCATCCCAACAGCAGCTTTCCTATTTACTATCTTTGAAATTTACAATCATTCCTAGTTCCTGATTCCCCTTTGTCTGCCAACCCCAGCTGTTTCAGAGCCACCACAGGCTAAGCAGCTCCGAGTGTCTGTGATAGATACTCCATGGCTAGCTGAACCTTCTCAGCCTACCCCAACCTGGAGTAATCCTGCTTCCATTTTCTCCGTGGAAGTTCGGGGCTGTCATGGGACAAAGGAAAAGTGGTACCATTGTGGGAACACTCTTTACTAGTCCCTCATCCACAGCTTCTGGGACCTGATTCCATCCTGGGCTTCCCGCTTATCCAACACTCAATTGTTCTCCCCACCTGTTTCTAATGATCTAACCTTCTGCCCCTCTGTGTGACGCAAGTCCCACAATTCTCCTGCTTGAGTCCCCCAAGTGCTGGGATTACAGGCACCTGGCTCCACATGGCATCTATAAGACCCACTCTCCTCCAGGGGTCCGTTCCCACACTCTCCCACCTCTTCTAGGATCCAGGTCAGCAAGCTACCTTTCCATTTGGTTCCCTGACCCTCCTATCCTTCCCTGTGTCTGGTTCCTTCCTTCACCCTATAAACATAATCCTTCCCTGTCCTAGAAAATCTTATCCCTTCCACCCCTTGTTGGAGCTTTTATCCTACTCTTGACCAACTTCTTGAAAAGAGCCCACACTTTGGCCTTCCAAGTCTTCAGTGTTTTTTACTTCCTACCAAGGCTTCCTTCCATGAGTCTGCCCAAACTGTGTTTGTTAAGGTCACCACTGTGACCTCCGCCTCTCCCTCCTCTCTCTCCTCCTTCAGGAGAATTGAACCTAGTTAAACAAGTACTCTACCTCTAAGTCACAGCTATGACCCGGGCAATAACTTTTTCCTCCAGGACTTGGAGTGAGCTGCACAAATAATCCACCACTGAACTCCATCTCCAACCACAAAAGATTTTCTTTTGTTTTTTTTTTTTGTTTGTTTGTTTTTGTTTGTTTGTTTCGAGACAGGGTTTCTCTGTGTAGCCCTGGCTGTCCTGGAACTCACTCTGTAGACCAGGCTGGCTTTGAACTCAGAAATCCGCCTGCCTCTGCCTCCCAAGTGCTGGGATCAAAGGTGTGTGCCACTACCGCCCAGCACAAAAGATTTTCTTAACTGTCAAATTATTTATTGACAGATCCTTGTTCTTTGGTGCTTTTGATTGACCTCCTAGTACTTAGCCAGTTTCAGTAACTACTCTTTAAAACCTGGTATTTCATTGGCTTTTCTGGTCTCCTATGACTTCTCACTACATAGTCTAATTTTAGTGTGTCTGGGGTTTTGCCTTTTTTCATGCTACTCAGCTTCCTGACCATCAGTTTCCTCTCAGGTACTTTTTCTTGGAGGGATGTGTGCTGTGACCAGTGGGGCCAAAGGAACCAAAAACCATCAGAACTCTTGAGTTTCCAACAGCCCATTATCTTGACTCAAAGGAATCCATTCCTAGTTGGAGAAACTCAGGCATTGGGACCCTTGGAGGGTTGGATTGAGAGGATTCTTAACAGAGGTTCACTCTTTCCCTGTTTAAGAACTCAGACAACTGAAGGCCATAGAACTGTGGTTCATGAAGACTTCTCATCCATAGGGCTGCTCCATGATTTATTCCAGTGTCTTACCTGTGGTCACATTGGTGTTTGTTGCTCAGTGTGAATTTACTGTAAGGACAGACTACCATATCCACGATCTATAAAGATGGCTCCTGATTTGGGAATGTTATGGGAATATATGATACTACTTCTAATCTTGTCTCCTTGTGCATATGCACAGGAATTCCTTTAGGACTATGTGTCTCTTGGACTTTACTAATAAAGTGTGCTTTCCAAAGATTGTGCCAATATACATTCTCCCTCTCTCTCATTTTTCAAGACAGGATCTCACTACATATCTCTAGCTATCCTGGAACTCACCATATAGACCAGGTTGTCCTTGAATTCAGAGATCTGCCTACATTTGCCTTCCAAGTGCTATGATTAAAGGCATGTGCCACGACTGTCTGTCCCAATATATATTCTTACAAGCATGTGTCACAGTCCCCAATGCTCTCAACATAAGAAGACACACCCAGTCATCCAATTCTTTACTGTCAGGCTGTTGCATGCTGCAGAAATGTCCTGTGGGTTAAAGCTGCTATGCTCTCTGGTGTTTGAGTCCATTGTCACCATCTCAGGCTTCCTGTTACAGCCAAACTGGGTGACATCTCCATGACTACAGTATAGATACTACTAAAGTCCAATTTGGTAAGCTCTTTCCAGCTATGTCGATTCTGGGACTCTCTTCTCTGTTGTGCCTGATGCAAGGCCCAGACAGACACATAATTGGTGAGACAGCACCAGTTAAAAGGTTGAGTAGCCTAGTTCACAAAGTAAGAGACCCATTTCCACAGCCTCCTTCCCCTGCAATGGTCAGTTAACATTTACTATTCCACATTACGCTTCTCCAGTACTCAGAGCTGAGGTATAGACCCACACAGTGCCTGCCCTATAGGTTGGCACAAAGGCCAACCTTTTTGTGCCTAGGTCCAGACCCCTACCAAGGTGGATGCCCTTGCTGCTGGGTGGCATCTCTAGGCAGGTAAGGGAAGAGAAGAGGAGGCCAAAGACAAGAACAAAAGTAGAGACACCCTAGTCTCTATTGCATTTCCTGTTGCTCTGTTAGCAGACATTACTCATAAAACACAAAGTCAAGCCACGTGTGGTTGGCACATGGCTCTCCATCCCTACCACTTGTGATGTAGAGGCAGGAAGATCAGGAGTTGAAAGCCAGCCTGGACTACATAATACTGTCTCAACGAACAAACAAACAAACAAACAAACAAACTATACACACAAAGATAAAATTGTTAAGGATTTATTTCAAGATAAAGACTCCAGGGTATCTAGTCTCAAGCTCGGTGCCCTGGTTGCTGTCTTGCCTGGCACCCTCTGAGACCCCATGTCCTCTGTCCTCCCCACTTCCCAGTCTTGGATTCTCTGTGAGCATCTTGAGTTTCATTAGCACAGTGATCACAATTTCTGTAAAAGAAAAGATCCCCAAGCCATCACGTCTGTGCCTATTTGGTATGAGTCCCTTTCTCCCTCAATGGCCACAGCCATGGAACTTAATCCTTCTCCTGGCCCTCTTCATCTCTGGTAAGTGGGATAGTGTATTTTGTTCATTACTGTTATAGTCACTAAGACTTCAAGTACCAAAATAATGCTTAAAATTCGCCCCGGGGCAGAGTATCTAGCCCAGTGACAGAGTGTTTGCCTGGCATTCAAGGCTCTGGAGTCAATGCCTAGCAATAATAACAGTAACAACAGCAACAACAATAATATACCGTTCAGTGGCAAAGTATAGAAACTCCCATGACAGACCACACCAGCAAACTCTGGTCAAACTCTGTCTGATCTAGTGAAATTGACGGGATAAATGCCAGTAAAAGTACCATGACTACCAAAACCTATCTCCAGCTAAATAGTAGGTAAGAAATACTGTGAGGCCGGATGAGCGGTGCATACCTGCAAATGGGTACAAGCACTTATGTCTACTTATACATTTTTACAGTATACCCCATTTCACCCAGCTAGCTCCGGAGACAGTGTTGTGTGACAAAACATTTCTTGGGGAGTCACAACACACATATACTCACCCCAGTGAGAGAATGCACAGCAGGCTACAGTATAGATACCACTAAAGTCCAATTTGGTAAGCCAATGGATTTTATTGGGTTTACTTAAAGGAATACGGGTGAGGGTGTTACTTACAAGAGCAGAAATGACTCAAAAACACGGCATCACCGAAGCCCACCCCAGCATAGGAGTCGTCTCACAAAGCTGGGAACCTGGAGCTCCTGCCTGTGTGTCGTGCACGCAGCTTTCCAGGTCTCCCCCCACGCCCCCCCCCATTGGTCTCAGCCTCTACCTGGCAGCTTTGCTGGTTCCTGCAAAGGTTCTAGGCAGCTGGTCTGTTCTCAGAGTGGTCTACGCATTTCAGAATTACCTCTTCTGCCTAGGTTTCTCTGCTTTTACTGTTTACTCTGGCAGGGATAAGCTAAGTGAATCTGATCAGCTTCAGGGACTTCGTGAAGCTCTTTTGAGGTGTTTCCCTACCTACTTCAATCTCAGAGGAAACTGTTGTATGATGGGCAGATTCTTCCTTTGTCGTCCGATAAGCTGGCAATGGTTTCATGGCTGGGGAGCATGCTTGAGACCTTCATCAAACTCACATTCCTGTCTAATATCACAATCATGGTAGTTGGATGATGGGTGTACTGGCTGGTTTTGTGTGCCAACTTGACACAGGCTGGAGTTATCACGGAGAAAGGAGCTTCAGTTGGAGAAGTGCCTCCATGAGATCCAGCTGTGGGGCATTTTCTCAATTAGTGATCAAGGGGGGAGGGCAAGGTAATCTTGGGTTCTATAAGAAAGCAAGCTGAGCAAGCCAGGGGAAGCAAGCCAGTAAGTAACATCCCCCCATGGCCTCTGCATCAACTCCTGTTTCCAGACCTGCTTGAGTTCCAGTCCTGACTTCCTTTGGTGATCAACAGCAATGTTTCCACAGTGTAAGCTGAATAAACCCTTTCCTCCCCAACTTGCTTCTTGGTCATGATGTTGGTACAGGAATAGAAACCCTGACTAAGATAATGGGGAAACTGAGGCTGAAAACAGAATATCTATTTGACCATGGCAATAGAGTCCAGAAGCCATGGATCCCTCTGGCCCTCCTGTGGAGAGGGAGGAAGCCAGGGGTTCTGCATGTTCTTCAGCATGGCTTGCTTCTAAATTCTCTGTTCTTTTAACTGCTTATCTGGGCCATGTGGAGAGAACTCACTGTTGTTAAAGAAAGGGCCCTAGTGCTCTCTGCCTGCATACCAGCCAAAGGACTTTGGGGTAGAATTGCTTCTCTGGCAGGGTAGAGGAATGGTCCCCAACAAGCCCAAGTGCTGAAGGTTTTATTAAAATTCCGGGGGGGAGTAGCATCCTCCCAGAACTGCACAGAAAATGGTGGCATGGTCCAGCCCAGGATTGGGGATTTTCACGGCCAATTGCATCAGTCATCATGTGCCACGCAGCTGCAGATAGACACTCGTAGGACTGGTGGCTATAGGCATCTCAGCATCCTTTTCATCTAATTAAGGCCTTGAAGCCACATTCTCCTTGGGAGTTGATTATATGTTTGCAAAATGGAGTTAACTCTTTGAAGTTTGAGATCTTGGAACCATGAGTAAGTGCTTCGTGTCTCACTACAATTTTGCTCCAGATTTGGCATGATGAATAGGTGGGGACAGTTATGGGGAAGCCCCTCTGGGCAAATTTAGTAACTGCATCTTTGTGGCCTGTGGGAGCTTAAAAAAAAAATAAACCTTTCTGAAATGCCATGCTCAAGTAGTGCCTCGCCCTAAGGAAGGCCTGGTTCTGATTACAAGGCCAGCCAATGTACTCTCTCTTTAGAGCCTTCAGTTAGCAGCCACTGTCCTAGCTGCTTCTCTCATCTATGCGTGCTTTGTTCTGACCCTTCAGGAACCCAAAGGGAACTTGAGCCACGAACACCGATGATGGAGCCTGATGAGGTGGTTCAGTGGGTAAAGGTGCTTACAACAAGCCTGGTGACCTCGGTTTGATTCCTAGGACCTACATGGGAGAAGGAGGGGATCACCTTTCCCTAAATGACTACTTGACCTCTGAACTCACACACGCTGTGGCATGCACTCACCTAAACATACATCAACATACATACATACACACACACACACAATTATTAATTCATTAATTAACTAAACAAATAAATAAAATATAGGAGGAGGAAAAGGACAACAACAGTGGTTTCAGACAAAAGAGGTGACAAATTAGCGAGTTATATTAGCAGCTTCCTTGATTTCCTGCAGTCTCGCAGATGCTGGGCCTCAAGTCTACTTTATCTATGCTCAATTCTTCCCAGGTCAGCTCTTCCCCGGAAGCCTCCATTCTGCCTTCTCCCACAACTTTGTCTCTTTAATCTGGAACTGAGCCTGTCCCCAGGTAGTCTTGGGACCTGTCTTAACTAAGGGTTTTACAGCTCTGAACAGACACCATGACTAAAGCAACTCTTATCAAAGACAACATTTAATTGAGACTGGCTTAGGAGTTCAGAGGTCCAGTCCAGTATCATCAGGGTGGGAACATGGCAGCATGCAGGCAGGCGTGGTGCTGGAGGAGCCAAGAGTTCTACATCTTCATTCAAAGGAAGCCAGGAACAGACTCTTTTCAGGCAGCAACAACCTAATCCAACAAGGCCACACCTCCTGATAGTGCTACTCCCAGGGCCAAGCATATTCAAATCACCACAGGACCCTTCTACATGCAACTCCTGAGCAGCCTCTGGTTTTGGATTATCCTTCACCCCACTGCTAGGATGTAAAGCTGTGTATAAAAAGGAAACATCAGTCACCAGGTGTATTGCACAGAACTGAAGTCCGATCGATCAATTCCCACCCCATCCTTCTCCAACTCTGCAGTTGGCTTTCCTGCCTTGCTTGTTCATACCCTTGTTTATCTCAGCGGCCACCAATGCTCTCCTAGGAAGATGGCATGCTGATTAAATACAAGTGCAATGTAGTGGGGATACACCTTCTGGGGCAACATGCCATGCTCTCCGTCTGGGGAGAAGCAGTTCTGTCTTGCCTTGAGCACACTGTGATGGTCATTCCAGGCACATAGTTAGCATTCCAGTTCATCTGGAGGACTTCCTAAGCTCTCTGGCTCAGTGATATCTACTGGGTAAGATATCTAAAAGCTTGGTCTTTTGTTGTTGTTTTTGTTTTGTTGAGACAGGGTTTCTCTGTGTAGCCCTGGCTGTCCTGGAACTCAAAGTCTGTAGAACAAACTCAGAAATCCACCTGCCTCTGCTTCCCAAGTGCTGGGATTAAAGAGATGTGCCACCTCTGCCCGGCTGCCTTTTCCGTTATTGTGGGGCTGAACTCAAACACAGATGCCTGGGAACGTGGGGATATGGTAAGGCCTTGCAGATGGTGTCCTTGGAAGCCAGCAGGGTACAGACAATGACATAGAGAAGTGCAGTCTGCCACATATAACCTATCATGCTCTGCAACCTGGCCTTTGTCAAAGTTGGGGTAAACGTTCTGAGGGCAAAAAGCCAAAAACCAAAAATAAAACAAATAACAAACAATTAGAAAACAAAGAACCCAAGAAAACTTTAGAGAGGAGAAATTTGGCTAGAAGGATCGGTCATCTTACTTCTTCCTGGGCATGCCTGATCACCTGCAGGTGATAATCTGAAAAGCAGATTATTCTGTGGATGACCAGGAAAGGAGTGTTATTTAAAGGACATCCCAGAACTGAGCATGGTGGTGTGTTGTGGATTTGGTTTATTGCTTATATTATGTTAATTGGGTTCCCAAAGTCATGAGAATCTACATGTCTACATATGAGATGCTGATGGGCCAGGCCCCCAGCTGGTTCTAATTAGTAAATAAAGTTGTTGGCGGCCAATGGCTGGGCAGGGAAACAGAGGAGGGACTTTGAAGTTCCTGGAAAAGGAACGCAAGGGAAGAAGAGCCATTGCTGAGGAGAAGGTTGCAGCCTGAGAAGTGTAGGAGAGACAGAGACACCTCCAAGATGTAAGAGTCAGGGGTCGTGGCCCATGAGGGCCTATAAGCCTGGGTCCATGGCAGCCAGGATGGAAAATAGATTTTAATAAGTAATAATTCAGGAATATCGGAGGGGAGAGTATATTAGCCACAGGGAGGTTTGGAAGTGCCCAGTCCAAAACATTTGGGTGGGTAGTGAGGAGCACATGGTACCACTTCGGTGGCACACACCTTTAATCCCAACACATAGGAGGCACTCTCTCTCTCGGTGTGTATGTGCACATGTCTCACTCTTCTCAGTCTTTTTGTTTCTCCTCATTCTCTCACAGACATACACAGAGAGAGAGAATGAGGAGAAACAAAAAGACTGAGTGAGATGAAAGAGAGAGAGAGAGAGAGATCACATGGGACATTAACCAACGGCTAGCTGGCTAATTCTTTCATTGTGGAAACAGTAAACCTAACACTCATTTCTATTCTGAGGCTGACTTTTCCAGTCAAGCTTTCCTCTGGCAGAGCCAGCACTGCCAAGCAGAGGAGGATAGGTTATTGAAAGGTTAGCAAGGCTGCATTCTTAGCCTTGTCTACACTTTGACTTACATAAGCCCATGGGGACCATCGCCCTTGTGGACCTTGAATGTAACAGGTGTTTGCTTTAGGTTTGTTGGCCTGGCTTCTACAAGGGAGAGAACATCAGCTTTGGGTTCCTGCAATTGCCAGCCTTCACCTACGTCTTGCAGAACAAGTCTGACCACAAGGTCATAGAGTCGCTAATCAGGTCAGTGTGGGAAAGGTTGGAATCTGGGTTCAGTTGTCAGAGAGGAGCATTGACTTCCTGGCTCCGGAATATCACAGTTCACTGTAGCTTATGTAAGAACTGTCTTATGGGACAGCCCAGACCTGAAGAGTGAGACCCAGTGGTCCAGTTCTTCTAGGAGCTGACCTGACTCAGCATCTCGCTCTGCCTTAGCTAGTTCCTCAGCTCTGCTGGGAGTTTTCCCAGAGCGAGTTACTCACACCCCATGGATATGACAGGAATGGCAGGGATGTTATTGGCCCGTGGTTAGGTGACTCTCCAAGATCCCGGTGATATCCATGCCTTCTGCTGCCACTTGTGGAAGCTGTTTCATCGTTGTCATTATCCCCTTCCTCAGCAGGATTACTTGATACAGAAAATCCAGTCTCTGCCCTCCAGGAGTTGGGAAGGTTTAACTGAGTTAGTAATGAACCTTCAGAGAGCAGAGAAGATGGAATCTTTAGGCTGTGTCATCAGACCCCACACCTACATCTGACTGGAATCTCTGGGGAGTGACTGGTTTTCATCAAGGGAGCAAGACTACTCACACACATGATCTCTCTCTATATATATACATATATAGAGAGAAAGAGAGAGAGAGAGAGAGAGAGAGAGAGAGAGAGAGAGAGAGAGAGTCAGAGTCATATGGTAGCCCAATCTAGTCTCAGATTCACAGCAATCCTCCTGCCTTAGCTTTCCAAGTACTGGGATTACAGGCGTGATTCGCCATACCAGGTCCATCCTCCTTCTTCTAAACAGCTTCAATAAATTGCACATGCTTAAAGTCTACGATCTGATGAGCTTTCATATATGCCTGCCTTGTAAAACATGGTCAAGACGATGACTACATCCATCACTTGACTTCATTCTCCCTTAATCCCTTGCGTCCATTTGAAATCCCCTTCTTCCTGCCCCTCCCACCTCCCGCCCAGCCAAGTACTCATGTGTTGCCACTCATTTCAGACTTCCTTACATTTTCTGGAATTGTTTATGAATGGAATCACACTTTTGTCCTTCCTCTTCCTCCCTCAGACACCATTATTTGAAAGTCCACCCACCCATTGTTCCTTCTTATTGGTAAAGTAGAATTACATTAACATGTATATATCAACGTGTTTGTCCACATGTTGAGGGGTCTTTGAGTGGTCTCTAGTTTGAGGATGGTTATGACTAGGACAGCTAAGACTGCATTTACGTATGTGGGTGTTGAGGTTTCTCTTGCTTGGTTGGGGTGGCGCTGAGGTCCAGGGTCTTACATATGCTAAGCAAATGAGGGCCACTGAGCTGCTTCATGAGCCCAAGGACAAGTGTTTATGTGAACATATATTTTTATGTCAGTAGTAAGTACCCAGGGGTGGAAAGGCTTGCCTATGTTACAAGTCTGTCTTTAACTTTTAAAGAAGTTGTCAAACTGTCTTCCAACATGATTAAACAATTTTATGACTCCAGTGGCTGTTTATGGGAGTCCCAGTTGCCCCAAGGCCTTATCAGCATTTGATGTGTTCAGTGGCTTTAATTTTAGGCAAGTGTGTATCATAGTTTCTCATTGTGCTTTTCATTTGTATCCCTCTGCCCACCGTGATTAATGACCTTGAACATCTTTTCCTGTGCTATCTATATATCTTCTTTGGTGATACTCTGAATATTTTACATTTCTAAATTGAGTTATTTGTCTTCAGTAATTGAGGTGTTTTATTTTCACAATTATTTTTTGAGACAGGCCCTCACTATATAGTTTTAATTGGCCTTAAAGCTGTTTATAATCTGGGTTGAACTCCAACTCATAATTCTTCTGCTTCAACCACTACTAGGCTAGTTTCTATGATTGTGTTTTACACACACATCACACACACTATACACATACACACTGCATACATACTCACATACACACACTATATATATTACACATACCATGCACACACACTCACACACATTACACACATACACATGCACATATATATATATATACTACACATACATACATATACATACATATGCATGTATTCATAGACACACACACACATACATGCACTTGCACATGAGTTGGTAATTCACCCACCGACAGAACAACAGATGGAATCTGTGTCATCAGACCACACACCCACATCTGACTGGAATTGCTGAGGAGTGACTGGTCTTCACCAAGGGACCAAGACTACTGCCTCCTCCCTACTTGGTGCTGCTTTTAATCCCAGCACTCCAGAGACAAATGTAAGTGGGCTCTGTGAGTTCAAGGACAGCTTAATCTACATGGTAAGTTTTAAACTATATAGTGAAAACTTGTCTTAAAAATAAATAAATACATAAATAAATAAATGTCAACATTAAATGTTATGTGTACACATGTGTTCATGTGAGTGAGTATGCATGTGTACATGTGTGCCACAACATGCATATGTAAGCCAAAGGACAATATTTAGGAGTAAATTCTCTCTCCATGTAGATTCAGTGACTAAACTCAGGTCATCATACTTGACAGCCTTACCCGATAAGTCATCTTATGAACCCAATTTTAAAATGTAAGCAGGGTTTCACTTCGTAGCCCTGAATGGCCTTGAACCGGCTATGTAGACCAGACTGGTCTTGAACTCCTGAAGACCAACATATCTCTGCCTTTCCTGATTGCTGGGATTAAAGGCACACACCACCAAACTTGGCTCCAGTTTTAAACCTTGGCAATATTTAGATCAGCAAACTGATGCAGTATATCTAATGCTTTTCTGTAACTTTTGCCAAATGCAACGCCACAGGACTTCTTCTAACTAAAACTTTCAACCCCTTCATTTTGGTCAAGGATCCATTTTGAGTTTATTTTTGTGAATGTCTTCACAAAATACCTATGAATTCAGTTCAGTTATCTTAAAATTCCTGGTGCTCTGGCTCACTGTTCTTCCTTCTCCTCACAAAACCTCCAGCTGCACTTCTTTGTGGAGCGAGGACCCATTCTAACCTCGGATGGCCCCTGCATCCACCACCCGAGCTTGCATTCTCCAGAATGCTGTGGAGACGAAGACTCACCCTCTCCCTACTCCTGACTCTTCTGGAGCATCGTGTGGCACTGAGCACGGGGTGGGGGTGGGGAGGAGCAAACTGTGTTTCCAAGATTTCTTTTTCTCTTTCTCCCTACCCCTTTAGACTGATTCTGAGGGAGCCCAGGCTGGCCTCAAACTCAATATGTAGCTGAGAGTGGCCTTGCTATCATGTCCCTTTATGCTAGTATTATAGTGAGTGCCACCGTACCTGGTGTCTGTGGTTCTGGAAACTGATTCCATGTCTTCCAGTATGCTAGACAAGCAATTGACCAACTAACTGTGTTATAACCTCAGTTTCCCCACCCTTCTACTTTCAAGGTCAGAGTTTTTATTTCCGGTGCTAATTCCGGTGTCTTCCTAGACATCCATCTACTGCATTGGGGAACTGGAGAGAAAGCTCAACTGGATATTACTTAGCCTGGTACCCTTGACATCCATGAGGCCTGAAAGGAAGCAGTCTTCAGAGGGGCAGTATTGACCTCTTCACTTTAGGAGTGAGAAAAAAATGAAAGCTTCACGAGATTTGGTGATCCCGTTCAAGTCCTCCACAGAGTGCCACCCTCTAGAGAGTGTCTTAACCCCTGGGCCACACTGCCAACCACCTGGCTGTCACCATCGAGAAAGGACTGAGCATAGACCTCTCATTCCCTGGCTGGCTGTTCTTGCTTTTTAAATGTCGCAAATTGCATGTGGGATTTTCCTGCTTCCAAGAAAAGCCCCACATTCTTTTATGGTTTCAAAGAAAGGCAACTTCAATGGACAAGGGACTTCAAAGACCGTGTTTAAGGTCTTGGCTATAAGTCTTCAAAGGGTGTATTTAAGGTTGTGAGCATAAGTCAAAGGACTGGGTTTGGCAGAGGGTTGCTTTCCCCATTTCAGAAGAACTGAGCTTGTTTTCTTCTGCCTTTTGTTGGGTCCAGAACGGAAGTGTCCTGTAGAGTTGAGGGGTCAGCTCACAGCACTGAGGCTGTGGAGGAAGGAGGAAGAGAAGGAAGGGGGGAAGAAGAAAGGAAGGAGGGAGGGAGGAGGAGGAACAAAGGAGGGGAAGAAGAGAGGAAAAGAGAAAGAGGGAGGGAAGGGCAAGGAGGGGCTGTCCGGCATCTTTCCCCAACCCTACTTACTACAGGCTTTCTAAAGAGCTTCATTATCCCCATCATGGCCCATGTTCCCCAGCCTGGCCAACTTACAAGCCATTCCCTGGGCCTCTGTCTGCCTGGGCGAGCTAGTGATTTAAAGACAATCACACCCTTTATCTGGTTCTCATATTGGTCAACTTTGATTCCATCTTTTGTCCCCTGCTAAGGAGGCAAAAACCCAATGTGGGTCCCACTGTCTGTCACCCAGGAAACAGGCCTGTTTCCTGTCCTGGCACTCTAGACATGGCCACTTTGACATGTGGCAAGTCTTGTCTCTGGAGCTCAGTCTTGTGGAACCTCTTTCCCTGTGGCCTGGAACTGATGCCAGGGCCTCATGTGTTTCCCTCTGCATAGCTTCCTCATGTGTCTTTAGCAGAGAAGGGTCTGGCCCTGCTTCAGACCATCGTGTCCCTTCAGCATTGACCTCACCCACTTGCCAAATCCCAATGGCTTCCAGTCATCAGATTTTCCCAAGGTTGACTTTTGGTAGGAAGTGGGCAAGTCTGCAAACTGCCGTCTGTAGTTTTCTTCTGAGTCCTAGAAAGGAAAGAGGTGAGGATGGGTGTGGTCAGGCAAGCCCCGGTCAGGGCCAGAGGCTGGGATAACAGCTGCCATTCAGCTTTCAAGGTAAGAAAGGCAAGCACCCAGACAGAGAGGCCCACCCTGGAATACTCCTACCCACGGAAATGGCTCCATTGCATCACACAGGATGACCTGAAGCTGAGGTGTCTTCATAGTGCACGCTCCTACACTCCACATGCCAGTCTCCAGGGGAATGTACCTTGCCCTCTGAGCTGTCCTGCTCGGGAAGGAATCTACTCTATGAAGCTTCTCCTCATCTTCTTGAGCATAAGAATTCTAAAACAAGACTGTAGAGTTAAGAGTACTTGCTGCTCTTTCAGAGAACCTGGGTTCAGTTCCCAGTACCTCACGGCCATCTGTGACTCCAGTTCCAGGGAATCTGACGTCCTCTTCTGGCCTCTCCAGGCATTGCATGTACCTGGTGCATATAACAGACATGCAGGCAAAACAGTCATGTATACAATAAATGACTACATCTTTAAAAAGAAACAAAAACATTGACTGTGGATGTAGCTAAGCAGTAAGGAGGACACATGCCCAGCATGTATAAAGTCCAACACTGAAAACAAAACCAAAACGAAAACAGTTCTGTAGGCAAGAATGCCATGCTCCAGGCAGGACACTTCAAGAGACTCAAACGCTGGGCTTGGTCTCCGCTGTCAGTGAACTTGCTGCCTATTAGAAATGTTGACCCACGAGCCATGTGCAAAAATAAAGCAAGTCTGGGCTGATTACTAAAGGAAGGGGTTGTTTATGGTAAGAAGCCATTCTGGATCAAAATTTCCGAGAGCAAGAACTAGAGAATGGAATTTCAGGGGAAGGGGTGTGTGAGCTCAGACATGGGGTTAGGACTGTGCAGCTAGTGTTCAGTGCACAGTGAACGGCCAGCATCGCCTGTGTGTGTCGGGGATCGCAAGGAATATGAGCTTGTGACAGTAGCTTGGAACTAATTCATAAACATCCTTGAAAGCCAGCTTTACAGACGCGGCTTCTGAGTCAGACAAGTAGGCCTGGCTTTGTTGCTTCATAGCTGGAAACCGTGGGCAAGTCAATTTATTTCTCAGCGCCTCGGTTTCCTCATCGTAACCCCGGGATGAAGTGACTGGGAGGAGTAAATGAAGGTATGGTTTGGAATGTACAGTAATGTTCCTGTATTCAGTAAGCACTGAACAAATGCATAGTGTTAGCGTTAGCTGTTCACTGTAGGCTTTCCAGAAGGGATGGGTGGGAGGTAGTAAGGCCTTCATGGCCTCAAAGGATGGGTTAGTAGAATCAGGTGACAGCAAGAACTGGAGGAGGGGTGGGAGGTCCTGGTTACAAAGGCCCGAGGGTGAAGTTAATGCTTCTCATCTAGACAGATTCAGGCAAGGAGGAATAAACTGCTGGCTATCAAGATAAGGTCAGCAGGCTGAGGGGACTCCGCAGGGAGAGATACCTGAAGAAGGCCACTTGTGATCTTGACTCATCTCGAAGATGAGCCCTGCCACAGGCTGAGTGTCAGGAAGTCCACCATGAGGGGAGCTCAGAGGATGAGGTGGTGGGAAGAGAGGACTGGCCAAGCTCAGACGGGTGCAGTGGGAAGTCCAGGGCCTTTCCACGAGGCAGATGCAGAACTGGGGAATGGAGGTTGACGTTTCTAAAGTCGCATGGAGCTGAAAGCATGGTCCATTGCTTGCTCACGCCTTCTCTCTCTCTCTCTCTCTCTCTCTCTCTCTCTCTCTCTCTCTCTCTCTCTCTCACACACACACACACACACACACACACACACCAAATAAGATGTAAGTTTTTAAAATCCTACTTATAATTCCTTGGAATTATATTTTTCTTTTCTCCTTTCTTTTTCTTCCTTCTTTTCTTCTTTTCTCCCTCCCCCATACCCCCTATAAACTATTCCCTAAACAGAAGCTGGTAGACTTCATGCTCTGTGAACTTGACTGAGCCTCTTCCCCCTTTTAGACCCCAGCCTTGCCTTCCTCATTGTTGAAAGAATGGATGAGAAAATGAAGGTAAAGAGCCTAATGCGTTTCCTGGCATGATGGTTCTCTTCCCTATTAAGGCCTGGTGGGACTGCATCCTTGAGCCTGGATCCAGCAGCCTCCCAGCCTTCCAATCCCAGACCCTTCTAAGGTTCTTCTCCTTCTTTTCTTCGTCCTCATCAACCATTGAGGTACCTTCTCAAAGTTTCACCCTAGAGGGGTGTGTGTGTGTTTGTGTGTGTGTGTGTTGTGTGTATGTATGTATGTGTGTGTGTGTGTGTGTATGTATGTATGTATGTGTGTGTGTATGTATGTATGTATGTGTGTGGGTGTGTGTGTCTATGTCTGTGTGTTTCTGTGTATGTGTAGTGGTCCAGCAACACGATCAGTGCCAATGATGGAGGAGGCACTTGACCACGAGCTCCACTGCTAGGAACAGAAAGAATCCTGGGAGTATCTGGACTCGTGGTCTCAGCAACCTTTCAGGAATGGCTGCTCTTGGGCTCTTGAAGGTAGGTTTGACTGCAGAAGGCTCAAGGTGCCTTGATGTATGAGCTGAGCCTTTGGGGAACCTCTTTGCTTTGGATCTGGAAGCCAGTGGGAAGTGTCCCCTCCATAGTTAACTGACTTCCTACTCAGCCAAGGATGACCTTCTGGACCATAGAGAATTGGAATAAGAAAGCAGTTCCCTGAGGTGGTAAAGAGTCAGGTCTGCACCTTGCCCATCCTCTTCCATTACAATCTCTACTGCCCTTATCTGCCAGGGATGCTACGTTGCCTCCTGACACAGGAGTTGAGGGGTTTCCACAGTCACAGCCACTGTTTTCTGTGAATTCTTCCCAGTGACAGCTCCTAAGCACAGGGTCAGATGACATGGCTCTCTCCTGTCTCCTTGGCCCCATTTGGTGTCAATTAAAGAGTCTGTCTTTCCCTGAATCTTGCCTTAGTCCAGTGGCCCTCAACCGTCCTAATGCTTCCACCCTTTAATACAGTTCCTCAAGTTGTGATAACCCCCACCCTAAAAATTATTTTGTTGCTACTTCATAACTGTAATTTTGCTACTGTTATGAATCATAATGTAAATATTTAATAGGCATGATATCTGATATGTGACCCCCAAGGGGATGTCAGCCCACAGGTTGAGAACCTTGCCTCAGTCGTTTCTGTACCCTTGGCCTTTATGTTTTTAATTCCTTACAATAGATGAAATCTGTCAGGCAGGTTGGGTGTGTCCACACCAGGCGAGCAAGCAAGGCAAGATCCCAGCCAGAGTTTCAGAGTCATGTGGGACAAGGATCGGGGTGCAAAACATAAATTTAGCCATCAAGCAGCACAGGAATGAGAGAGTACATTATAGCATTCATCCTAAAGCAAAGTCATTTTTTAATCAAATACAGCACTTTCAACACTTTACTTATACACAACAATTTAAAACACATCATCTAAGCTACACACACACACACACACACACACACACACACACACAAACTGCCCTCCTTCCCAAATGCCGAATGAGATTCAGAAGATGTAGATCATATAAACCAATTAAGAATCCCCAGACCCTGGGCTGTGGCAGCAACAGCCTTTGGAGAATTCAACCATTCTCAGAGGAATCTGCTACATCCTAATTATCCAGTGGGGAATCGGTGTGTCTTCACGGGAAACCATTACAGAAAGCTTTTAGCATGAGTGTCTCAAAGAACCTCCCACAGGAACAGAGGGAGGAGAATTAGGTGAATGCCAACTTCAGCACTCATTCTGGCACCAAGAAGGCGAACACTCCCATGTCATACTCTAAAGTCTGGAATTTCTCTGGAATTCTTTGCGCTCCCATAGCGGAGGCTTGGACTTCATTGGAGGTGCTTCTGATCTGACATAAGATGTTTTCTGAGATTCCGCTCGTTGTCTTCTTGGCCTAGACTGCTCTTTCTTCCTCCATCAGCTAAGAAAATCTGCCTGTCACCCAAGAGGTAGTTCAGTGGGCCCTCTTCACCAAAGCCTGCCCTGACCTTGGACTCTCTCAGCAGAAAAACCAGCCCTTCCAATTCTGCTCCATCTGCAGAGCCTCTATGACTTTCCTAAGCCAATGTCCGTAGCTTAGGAGTACGTTTCTAGAGTTCTACTTTGGGGTTGTAGCTTGATAAATGTTAAAGCAACAGAATATTAGCCTATCTCCGAGAAGGTACGGGGGCGGGGGGGGGATACTTTTTAGAAAAGCTGACCTTGAAGGAGCCTGTGTGTGGGGAAAAAGTACTGGACTATCTAGGATGGGAACCATGGCTGGTTCTGCCTAGGGATGAACATGGTGAGAAATCTCCATCCATGTCATTTTAGCTCAGAAAAAAAAAGTGGGGCTAGAGAGATGGGTCAGTGTTTAAGTGCACTGACTGCTCTTCCGGAGGTCCTGAGTTCAATTCCCAGCAACCACATGGTGGCTCACAACCATCTGTAATGGGATCTGATGCCCTCTTCTGGTATATCTGAAGAGAGCAGTGATGTACTCATATACATAAAATAAGAAAGGAAGGAAGGAAGGAAGGAAGGAAGGAAGGAAGGAAGGAAGGAAGGAAGGAAGAAAGGAAGGAAGGACAGTGTTGCCTAAATGATCATCAGCAGGTGGCCCAGGTAGTAGTCTGACTGTTGGTGGCTCTATCTTGTTGCCCTTGGCTCTGGCTGCCCTTCAGGTGTGGCTATGGTGATCTGCCAAAGTCAAGAAAGCTTCCTGGAAAGGACACAACTGAGTGGAATAGGAGGGCTAG